>NW_027600801.1:0-9419 GCF_964194155.1 Cetorhinus maximus | reverse complement strand
GGAGAGAGAGAGAGATTGATGGAGAGAGAGAGATAGATTGATGGAGAGAGACAGATTGATGGAGAGAGAGAGATTGAAGGAGAGAGAGAGATTGATGGAGATAGAGAGATAGATTGATGGAGAGAGATAGATTGATGGAGAGAGAGATAGATTGATGGAGAGAGAGATAGATTGAAGGAGAGAGAGAGGTTGAAAGAGAGAGAGACAGATTGATGGAGAGAGAGAGATAGATTGATGGGGAGAGAGATAGATAGATTGATGGAAATAGATTGATGGCCAGAGAGATAGATTGATAGAGAGAGAGATAGATTGATGGAGAGAGAGAGATAGATAGATGGAAGAGAGAGATTGATTGATGGAAATAGATTGATGGCGAGAGAGATAGATTTATACAGAGAGAGATAGATTGATGGAGAGAGAGAGATAGATTGATGGAGAGAGAGATTGATGAATGGAAACAGATTGATGGAGAGAGAGATAGATTGATAGAGAGAGAGAGAGATTGATGGAGAGAGATAGATTGATGGAGACAGAGAGATAGATTGATGGAGAGAGAGAGAGATTGATGGAGAGAGAGATAGATTGATGGAGAGAGATAGATTGATGGAGAGAAAGAGATTGAAAGAGAGAGTGAGATAGATTGATGGAGAGAGAGAGAGAGATTGATGGAGATAGATTGATGGAGAGAGAGATAGATTGATGGAAAGAGAGAGATAGATTGATGGAGAGAGATTGATGGAGAGAGACAGATTGATGGAGAGATAGATTGATGGAGAGAGAGAGATAGATTGATGGAGAGAGATAGATTGATGGAGAGAGAGAGATTGGAGGAGAGAGAGAGGATGATGGAGAGAGAGATAGATTGATGGAGAGAGAGAGATAGATTGATGGAGAGAGAGAGATAGATTGATGGAGAGAGATAGATTGATGGAGAGAAAGAGATTGCTGGAGAGATAGATTGATGGAGAGAGAGAGATTGAAAGAGAGAGAGAGACAGATTGATGGAGAGAGAGATAGATTGATAGAGAGAGAGAGAGATAGATTGATGGAAAGAGAGAGATAGATTGATGGAGAGAGACAGATTGATGGAGAGATAGATTGATGGAGAGAGAGAGAGATTGATAGAGAGAGATAGATTGATGGAGAGAGAGAGATAGATTGATGGAGGGAGAGAGATTGAAGGAGAGAGAGAGGTTGATGGAGAGAGAGATAGATTGATGGAGAGATAGATTGATGGAGAGAGACAGATTGATGGAGAGAGAGAGAGATTGAAGGAGAGAGAGAGATTGATGGAGAGAGAGATAGATTGATGGAGAGAGACAGATTGATGGAGAGAGAGAGATAGATTGATGGAGAGAGAGAGATTGAAGGAGAGAGAGTGGTTGATGGAGAGAGAGATAGATTGATGGAGAGACAGATTGATGGAGAGAGAGAGAGATTGAAGGAGAGAGAGAGATTGATGGAGAGAGAGAGATTGAAGGAGAGAGAGAGATTGATGGAGAGAGAGATTGATGGAGAGAGAGATTGATGGAGAGAGAGAGCGATTGATGGAGAGAGAGATTGATGGAGAGAGACAGATTGATGGAGAGAGAGAGACATTGAAGGAGAGAGAGAGATTGATGGAGAGAGAGATAGATTGATGGAGAGAGAGAGATAGATTGATGGAAAGAGAGAGATAGATTGATGGAGAGAGAGAGATTGAAGGAGAGAGAGTGGTTGATGGAGAGAAGAGATAGATTGATGGAGAGACAGATTGATGGAGAGAGACAGATTGATGGAGAGAGAGAGAGACATTGAAGGAGAGAGAGATTGATGGAGAGAGAGGTTGAAGGAGAGAGAGATAGATAGATGGAGAGAGAGATAGACTGATGGAGAGAGAGAGGTTGAAAGAGAGAGAGAGATAGATTGATGGAGAGAGAGAGATAGATTGATGGGGAGAGAGAGAGATTGATGGAGAGAGAGAGATTGATGGAGAGAGAGAGCGATTGATGGAGAGAGAGATAGATTGATGGAGAGAGAGATAGATTGATGGAGAGAGAGATAGATTGACGGGGAGAGAAATAGATTGATGGAGAGAGAGAGATAGATTGATGGAGAGAGAGATTGATTGATGGAAATAGATTGATGGAGAGAGATAGATTGAGGGAGAGAGAGAGATAGATTGATGGAGAGAGAGAGATAGATTGATGGAGAGAGAGAGATAGATTGATGGAGAGAGAGAGATTGAAGGAGAGAGAGAGATTGATGGAGAGAGAGAGAGATTGATGGAGAGAGACAGATTGATGGAGAGAGAGATAGATTGATGGAGAGAGAGAGATAGATTGATGGAGAGAGAGAGATAGATTGATGGAGAGAGATAAATGATGGAGAGAGAGAGATTGAAAGAGAGAGAGAGACAGATTGATGGAGAGAGAGATAGATTGATGGAGATAGGTTGATGGAGAGAGAGATAGATTGATAGAGAGAGAGGGAGATAGATTGATGGAAAGAGAGAGATAGATTGATGGAGAGAGACAGATTGATGGAGAGATAGATTGATGGAGAGAGAGAGAGATTGATAGAGAGAGATAGATTGATGGATAGAGAGAGATAGATTGATGGAGAGAGAGAGATTGAAGGAGAGAGAGAGGTTGATGGAGAGAGAGATAGATTGATGGAGAGATAGATTGATGGAGAGAGACAGATTGATGGAGAGAGAGAGAGATTGAAGGAGAGAGAGAGATTGATGGAGAGAGAGATAGATTGATGGAGAGAGACAGATTGATGGAGAGAGAGAGATAGATTGATGGAGAGAGAGAGATTGAAGGAGAGAGAGTGGTTGATGGAGAGAGAGATAGATTGATGGAGAGAGAGATTGATGGAGAGAGACAGATTGATGGAGGGAGAGAGAGATTGAAGGAGAGAGAGAGATTGATGGAGAGAGAGAGATTGAAGGAGAGAGAGAGATTGATGGAGAGAGAGATTGATGGAGAGAGAGATTGATGGAGAGAGAGAGCGATTGATGGAGAGAGAGATTGATGGAGAGAGACAGATTGATGGAGAGAGAGAGAGATTGAAGGAGAGAGAGAGATTGATGGAGAGAGAGATAGATTGATGGAGAGAGAGAGATAGATTGATGGAAAGAGAGAGATAGATTGATGGAGAGAGAGAGATTGAAGGAGAGAGAGTGGTTGATGGAGAGAGAGATAGATTGATGGAGAGACAGATTGATGGAGAGAGACAGATTGATGGAGAGAGAGAGAGACATTGAAGGAGAGAGAGATTGATGGAGAGAGAGGTTGAAGGAGAGAGAGATGTTGATAGAGAGAGAGATAGATAGATGGAGAGAGAGATAGACTGATGGAGAGAGAGAGGTTGAAAGAGAGAGAGAGATAGATTGATGGAGAGAGAGAGATAGATTGATGGGGAGACAGAGAGATTGATGGTGAGAGAGAGATTGATGGAGAGAGAGAGCGATTGATGGAGAGAGAGATAGATTGATGGAGAGAGGGATAGATTGATGGAGAGAGAGATAGATTGACGGGGAGAGAAATAGATTGAGGAGAGAGAGAGATAGATTGATGGAGAGAGAGATTGATTGATGGAAATAGATTGATGGAGAGAGATAGATTGAGGGAGAGAGAGAGATAGATTGATGGAGAGAGAGAGATAGATTGATGGAGAGAGAGAGAGAGATTGATGGAGAGAGGGAGATTGAAGGAGAGAGAGAGATTGATGGAGAGAGAGAGAGATTGATGGAGAGAGACAGATTGATGGAGAGAGAGATTGAAGGAGAGAGAGAGATTGATGGAGAGAGAGATAGATTGATGGCGAGAGAGAGATTGATGGAGAGAGAGAGAGATTGATGGAGAGAGAGATTGAAGTAGAGAGAGAGGTTGATGGAGAGAGAGATTGCTGGAGAGAGACAGATTGATGGAGAGAGAGAGCGAGATTGAAGGAGAGAGATTGATGGAGAGAGAGACAGATTGATGGAGAGAGAGAGAGCGAGATTGAAGGAGAGAGATTGATGGAGAGAGAGACAGATTGATGGAGAGAGAGAGATTGATGGAGAGAGAGAGAGATTGATGGAGAGAGAGATAGATTGATGGAGAGAGAGAGATACATTGATGGAGAGAGACAGATTGATGGAGAGAGAGAGATTGAAGGAGAGAGGGAGATTGATGGAGATAGAGAGATAGATTGATGGAGAGAGATAGATTGATGGAGAGAGAGATAGATTGATGGAGAGAGAGATAGATTGAAGGAGAGAGAGAGGTTGAAAGAGAGAGAGAGATAGATTGATGGAGAGAGAGAGATAGATTGATGGGGAGAGAGATAGATTGATGGAGAGAGAGAGATAGATAGATGGAAGAGAGAGATAGATTGATGGAGAGAGAGATTCATTGATGGAAATAGATTGATGGCGAGACAGATAGATTGATACAGAGAGAGATAGATTGATGGAGAGAGAGAGATAGATTGATGGAGAGAGAGATTGATGAATGGAAATAGATTGATGGAGAGAGAGATAGATTGATAGAGAGAGAGAGAGATTGATGGAGAGAGATAGATTGATGGAGAGAGAGAGAGATAGATTGATGGAGAGAGAGAGATAGATTGATGGAGAGAGAGATAGATTGATGGAGAGAGATAGATTGATGGAGAGAAAGAGATTGAAAGAGAGAGTGAGATAGATTGATGGAGAGAGAGAGAGAGATTGATGGAGATAGATTGATGGAGAGAGAGATAGATTGATGGAAAGAGAGAGATAGATTGATGGAGAGAGATTGATGGAGAGAGACAGATTGATGGAGAGATAGATTGATGGAGAGAGAGAGATAGATTGATGGAGAGAGATAGATTGATGGAGAGAGAGAGATTGGAGGAGAGAGAGAGGTTGATGGAGAGAGAGATTGCTGGAGAGAGACAGATGGAGAGAGAGATTGATGGAGAACGACAGATTGATGGAGAGATAGAGAGCGAGATTGAAGGAGAGAGATTGATGGAGAGAGAGATAGATTGATGGAGAGAGAGAGAGAGAGATTGATGGAGAGAGAGAGAGATTGATGGAGAGAGAGATAGATTGATGGAGAGAGAGATAGATTGATGGAGAGAGACAGATTGATGGAGAGAGAGAGATTGAAGGAGAGAGAGAGATTGATGGAGAGAGAGAGAGAGATTGATGGAGAGAGAGAGAGATTGATGGAGAGAGAGAGATTGATTGATGGAGAGAGACAGATTGATGGAGAGAGAGAGATTGAAGGAGAGAGAGAGATTGATGGAGATAGAGATAGATTGATGGAAAGAGAGAGATAGATTGATGGAGAGAGATTGATGGAGAGAGACAGATTGATGGAGAGATAGATTGATGGAGAGAGAGAGATAGATTGATGGAGAGAGATAGATTGATGGAGAGAGAGAGATTGGAGGAGAGAGAGAGGTTGATGGAGAGAGAGATTGCTGGAGAGAGACAGATGGAGAGAGAGATTGATGGAGAACGACAGATTGATGGAGAGATAGAGAGCGAGATTGAAGGAGAGAGATTGATGGAGAGAGAGATAGATTGATGGAGAGAGAGAGAGAGAGATTGATGGAGAGAGAGAGAGATTGATGGAGAGAGAGATAGATTGATGGAGAGAGAGATAGATTGATGGAGAGAGACAGATTGATGGAGAGAGAGAGATTGAAGGAGAGAGAGAGATTGATGGAGAGAGAGAGAGAGATTGATGGAGAGAGAGAGAGATTGATGGAGAGAGAGAGATAGATTGATGGAGAGAGACAGATTGATGGAGAGAGAGAGATTGAAGGAGAGAGAGAGATTGATGGAGATAGAGAGATAGATTGATGGAGAGAGATAGATTGATGGAGAGAGAGATAGATTGATGGAGAGAGAGATAGATTGAAGGAGAGAGAGAGGTTGAAAGAGAGAGAGACAGATTGATGGAGAGAGAGAGATAGATTGATGGGGAGAGAGATAGATTGATGGAGAGAGAGAGAGATAGATTGATGGAAATAGATTGATGGCCAGAGAGATAGATTGATAGAGAGAGAGATAGATTGATGGAGAGAGAGAGATAGATAGATGGAAGAGAGAGATAGATTGATGGAGAGAGAGATTGATTGATGGAAATAGATTGATGGCGAGAGAGATAGATTGATACAGAGAGAGATAGATTGATGGAGAGAGAGAGATAGATTGATGGAGAGAGAGATTGATGAATGGAAATAGATTGATGGAGAGAGAGATAGATTGATAGAGAGAGAGAGAGATTGATGGAGAGAGATGGATTGATGGAGAGAGAGAGATAGATTGATGGAGAGAGAGAGAGATTGATGGAGATAGATTGATGGAGAGAGAGATAGATTGATGGAAAGAGAGAGATAGATTGATGGAGAGAGATTGATGGAGAGAGACAGATTGATGGAGAGATAGATTGATGGAGAGAGAGAGATAGATTGATGGAGAGAGATAGATTGATGGAGAGAGAGAGATTGGAGGAGAGAGAGAGGTTGATGGAGAGAGAGATAGATTGATGGAGAGAGAGAGATAGATTGATGGAGAGAGAGAGATAGATTGATGGAGAGAGATAGATTGATGGAGAGAAAGAGATTGCTGGAGAGATAGATTGATGGAGAGAGAGAGATTGAAAGAGAGAGAGAGACAGATTGATGGAGAGAGAGATAGATTGATGGAGATAGGTTGATGGAGAGAGAGATAGATTGATAGAGAGAGAGAGAGATAGATTGATGGAACGAGAGAGATAGATTGATGGAGAGAGACAGATTGATGGAGAGATAGATTGATGGAGAGAGAGAGAGATTGATAGAGAGAGATAGATTGATGGAGAGAGAGAGATAGATTGATGGAGAGAGAGAGATTGGAAGGAGAGAGAGAGGTTGATGGAGAGAGAGATAGATTGATGGAGAGATAGATTGATGGAGAGAGACATATTGATGGGAGAGAAAGAGAGATTGAAGGAGAGTGAGAGATTGATGGAGAGAGAGATAGATTGATGGAGAGAGACAGATTGATGGAGAGAGAGAGATAGATTGATGGAGAGAGAGAGATTGAAGGAGAGAGAGTGGTTGATGGAGAGAGAGATAGATTGATGGAGAGAGAGATTGATGGAGAGAGACAGATTGATGGAGAGAGAGAGAGATTGAAGGAGAGAGAGAGATTGATGGAGAGAGAGAGATTGAAGGAGAGAGAGAGATTGATGGAGAGAGAGATTGATGGAGAGAGAGATTGATGGAGAGAGAGAGCGATTGATGGAGAGAGAGATTGATGGAGAGAGACAGATTGATGGAGAGAGAGAGAGATTGAAGGAGAGAGAGAGATTGATGGAGAGAGTGATAGATTGATGGAGAGAGAGAGATAGATTGATGGAAAGAGAGAGATAGATTGATGGAGAGAGAGAGATTGAAGGAGAGAGAGTGGTTGATGGAGAGAGAGATAGATTGATGGAGAGACAGATTGATGGAGAGAGACAGATTGATGGAGAGAGAGAGAGATTGAAAGAGAGAGAGAGATTGATGGAGAGAGAGAGATTGAAGGAGAGAGAGAGATTGATGGAGAGAGAGATTGATGGAGAGAGGGATAGATTGATGGAGAGATAGATAGAATGATGGAGAGAGAGATAGATTGACGGGGAGAGAAATAGATTGATGGAGAGAGAGAGATAGATTGAAGGAGAGAGAGATTGATTGATAGAAATAGATTGATGGAGAGAGATAGATTGAGGGAGAGAGAGAGATAGATTGATGGAGAGAGAGAGATAGATTGATGGAGAGAGAGAGATAGATTGATGGAGAGAGAGAGATTGAAGGAGAGAGAGAGATTGATGGAGAGAGAGAGAGAGATTGATGGAGAGAGACAGATTGATGGAGAGAGAGATTGATGGAGAGAGAGAGATTGATGGAGAGAGAGATAGATTGATGGAGAGAGAGAGATTGATGGAGAGAGAGAGAGATTGATGGAGAGAGAGATTGAAGGAGAGAGAGAGGTTGATGGAGAGATAGATTGATGAGAGAGAGATTGATGGAGAGAGACAGATGGAGAGAGAGATTGATGTGAACGACAGATTGATGGAGAGAGAGAGCGAGATTGAAGGAGAGAGATTGATGGAGAGAGAGAAAGATTGATGGAGAGAGAGAGAGATTGATGGAGAGAGAGATAGATTGATGGAGAGAGAGATTGATGGAGAGAGAGATAGTTTGAGAGAGAGAGAGATACATTGATGGGGAGAGAGATAGATTGATGGAGAGAGAGAGAGATTAGATTGATGGAAATAGATTGATGGCCAGAGAGATAGATTGATAGAGAGAGAGATAGATTGAAGGAGAGAGAGAGATAGATAGATGGAAGAGAGGACATAGATTGATGGAGAGAGAGATGATTGATGGAAATAGATTGATGGCGAGAGAGATAGATTGATACAGAGAGAGATAGATTGATGGAGAGATAGAGATAGATTGATGGAGAGAGAGATTGATGAATGGAAATAGATTGATGGTGAGAGAGATAGATTGATAGAGAGAGAGATAGATTGATGGAGAGAGATAGATTGATGGAGGAGAGAGATAGGATTGATGGAGAGAGAGAGAGAGATTGATGGGGAGAGAGATAGATTGATGGAGAGAGATAGATTGATGGAGAGAAAGAGATTGAAAGAGAGAGTGAGATAGATTGATGGAGAGAGAGAGGAGATTGATGGAGATAGATTGATGGAGAGAGAGATAGATTGATGGAAAGAGAGAGATAGATTGATGGAGAGAGATTGATGGAGAGAGACAGATTGATGGAGAGAGAGAGATAGATTGATGGAGAGCAGATAGATTGATGGAGAGAGAGAGATTGGAGGAGAGAGAGAGTTGATGGAGAGAGAGATAGATTGATGGAGAGAGAGAGATAGATTGATGGAGAGAGAGAGATAGATTGATGGAGAGAGATAGATTGATGGAGAGAAAGAGATTGATGGAGAGATAGATTGATGGAGAGAGAGAGATTGAAAGAGAGAGAGAGACAGATTGATGGAGAGAGAGATAGATTGATGGAGATAGGTTGATGGAGAGAGAGATAGATTGATAGAGAGAGAGAGAGATAGATTGATGGAAAGAGAGAGATAGATTGATGGAGAGAGACAGATTGATGGAGAGATAGATTGATGGAGAGAGAGAGAGATTGATAGAGGGAGATGGATTGATGGAGAACACACACACACAACACACAACACACACACAAAAACAACACACACACCACCACACAACCCCACAAACACACCCCACACACACACACGATGGAGAGAGACAGATTGATGGAGAGAGATGAGATTGAAGGAGAGAGAGAGATTGATGGAGAGAGAGATAGATTGATGGAGAGTGACAGATTGATGGAGAGAGAGAGATAGATTGATGGAGAGAGAGAGATTGAAGGAGGAGAG
>NW_027600800.1:0-9436 GCF_964194155.1 Cetorhinus maximus | reverse complement strand
GGGGGGGATGAAGAGGGTGGCGTTGGGGGATCTTGGGGGGGATGGGGTCTTGGGGGGGATGAAGAGGGTGGCGTTGGGGGATCTTGGGGGGGGATGGGGTCTTGGGGGGGGAAAGAGAGTTGGGTTGGGTGGGGTTGGGGTGGATGGAGTCTTGAGGGTGGGGGTGTGGGGAGAGAGAGTGGGGTTGGGGTGGGGTGGTGCGGGGAATGGCTTTGTGAACAAGCCCTCCCCTCCCCTCCCCTCCCCTAAACGTAGGGTAAGAACTCTGGGCCTCCTCCGGGAGGGGGCGGGGGAGGGTCTTGTGTCTTGTTAATCGGAGTATGGGTGTCCGGATCGCGCTTAAGAGTCTAATTTGCATGTGAGTTTTGGGGGAGGGGGCAACGCGGGGGTTGGTGAGGGGTGGGTGGGGGTGGGGCATTGGGGAAGAGGGTCAGAGGCTCCTCGTGGTCAGTCTTCAGGGTGGTCTGGCTCCAGACTGACCGCGAGGGCCCATCCTCCCCTCTGACCCTTTCTTTTCACTGGACGTTTAATGATGCTGAGATTCGCTGAATAAAGATGGGCAAAAATCGCAAAGATCGGACTCCACACTCTTCATTTTACCCCCCACTTCCCTCCTTCATGCAGTCCAATAAGGCGGAGAAAAGGCTGTGCATCCCCCTAGCGCCCGTCACATCCCCTCACTCCTCCTCCTCCTGAGGTCCCGAAAGCGCCTCAGGTGCCTGGGAAGGACCTTTGGTTTATTTCCCAGAAGCCTACCGGCCCTCGTGACATCAGAAACACGGCAGCCGATTTGCGCACAGCAAGATCCCACGATCTCCCACCCCCCCCCCTCCCCCCCACTACCTCCGACAGTGCAGCACTCCCTCAGTACTGGCACCGGGGGGAGTGTCGGCCTGGATTATGGAGCTCAAATCCTAGAGTATATACATCTCCCTCTGACAGTGCAGCACTCCCTCAGTACTGGCACCGGGGGGAGTGTCGGCCTGGATTATGGAGCGTGAATTCTAGGGCAGAACACAATTTATATTGGGATTTATGTTACAACATTAAATATTAATAAATGCATTTTTATTTTTCAAGTGGTTTTAATTTAAGGTGATTTTACAAGTTGCAGTTTATACAAATTAAAATGTTTTTATATTTTGACTCATATATTTAGATGAGCTATAATATAATTACTAAAGGAAGAAAGAAACATGATTTATATTGCCATTAGATTTTCTTTGTCCTAATGTTTTAAAACAGTGGACTGGAGCACTGGACAGTTTTTGGTCTCCTGATTTAAGGAGGGATAGTCTCGCATTGGAGGCCATTCAGATAAGAGGAGACACAGCAAAAATTCATCCCTAGGAAGAAGAAGCATACTAAAGGGAGGACGAGGCAACCATGGCTGACAAGGGAAGTCAGGGACAGCGTAAAAGCTAAAGAGAAAGCATACAATGCGGCGAAGAGCAGTGGGAAACCAAGGGATTGGGAAGCCTACAAAGACCAACAGAGGACAACTAAAAAAGAAATAAGGAGGGAGAAGATTAAATATGAGGGTAAACTAGCCAGTAATATAAAAGAAGATTGCAAGAGTTTTTTTGGATTATATGAAGGGTAAGAGAGAGGCAAAAGTGGACATTGGGCCGCTGGAAAATGACGCTGGAGAAGTAGTAGTGGGGAACAAAGAAATGGCGGAGGGACTGAATAGGTACTTTGCATCAGTCTTCACGGAGGAAGACACGAGTGACATCCCCAAAGTTCAAGAGAGTCGGGGGGGCAGAGGTGAGTATGGTGGCCATTACCAAGGAGAAGGTGCTAGGAAAACTGAAAGGTCTGAAGGTGAATAAATCACCTGGACCAGATGGATTACACCCCAGAGTTCTGAAGGAGATAGCTGAAGAGATAGTGGAGGTGTTAGTGGTGATCTTTCAGGAATCACTGGAGTCAGGGAGCGTCCCAGAGGACTGGAAAATCACTAATGTAACCCCCCTGTTTAAGAAGGGAGTGAGGCAAAAGACAGGAAATTACAGGCCGATTAGCCTGACCTCGGTCGTTGGTAAGATTTTAGAGTCCATTATTAAGGATGAGATTTCAGAATACTTGGAAGTGCATGGTAAAATCGGGCAAAGTCAGCATGGTTTCATCAAGGGGAGGTCATGCCTGACAAATCTGTTAGAATTCTTTGAGGAGGCAACAAGTAGGTTAGACAAAGGAGAGCCAATGGGTGTTATCTACTTGGACTTCCAGAAGGCCTTTGACAAGGTAACGCACAGGAGGCTGCTCAGTAAGATAAGAGCCCATGGTGTTAGAGGCAAGATACTAGCATGGATAGAAGATTGGCTGTCTGGCAGGAGGCAGAGAGTGGGGATAAGGGGGTCCTTCTCAGGATGGCGGCCGGTGACTAGTGGAGTTCCGCAGGGGTCAGTGTTGGGACCACAACTTTTCACTTTATACATTAATGATCTAGATGAAGGAACTGAGGGCATCCTGGCTAAGTTTGCAGATGATACAAAGATAGGTGGAGGGACAGGTAGTATTGAGGAGGCAGGGAGGCTGCAGAAGGATTTGGACAGGTTAGGAGAATGGGCAAAGAAGTGGCAGATGGAATACAACGTGGGCAAGTGTGAGGTCATGCACTTTGGTAGGAAGAATAGAGGCATAGACTATTTTCTAAATGGGGAGAGAATTCAGAAATCTGGAGTGCAAAGGGACTTGGGAGTCCTAGTCCAGGATTCTCTTAAGGTTAACTTGCAGGTTGAGTCGGTAGTTAGGAAGGCAAATGCGATGTTGGCATTTATTTGGAGAGGACTAGAATATAAAAGCAGGGATGTGCTGCTGAGGCTTTATAAGGCTCTGGTCAGACCACATTTAGAATATTGTGAGCAATTTTGGGCCCCGTATCTCAGGAAGGATGTGCTGGCCCTGGAGAGGGTCCAGAGGAGGTTCACGAGAACGATCCCAGGAATGAAAGGCTTAACATATGAGGAACGTTTGAGGACTCTGGGTCTATATTCGATGGAGTTTAGAAGGATGAGGGGGGGATCTGATTGAAACTTACAGAATACTGAAAGGCCTGGATAGAGTGGACGTGGGGAAGATGTTTCCATTAGTAGGAGAGACTAGGACCCGAGGGCACAGCCTCAGAGGAAAGGGAAGACCTTTTAGAACAGAGACGAGGAGAAACTTCTTTAGCCAGAGAGTGGTGAATCTATGGAATTCATTGCCACAGAAGGCTGTGGAGGCCAGGTCATTGAGTGTATTTAAGACCGAGATAGATAGATTCTTGATTGGTAAGGGGATCAAAGGTTACGGGGAGAAGGCGGGAGAATGGGGTTGAGAAACTTATCAGCCATGATTGAATGGTGGAGCAGACTCGATGGGCCGAATGGCCTAATTTCTGCTCCTATGGTCTTATAAGCTTCACTTGGCTGATTTCCCTGGGGGGACGAAGGCGGGGTTTGTCTGATGAGGAGGGGGGGGAGGGAGCGTTACATCTCCCTAAGACACGGGGCTGCCTTGAGGAGCCAAAGGGGCTTTTTTTGGACATTAAAAAAGGGTTTGAAAAATACAGAAACCGTCTCCCTCCCCCTCACGTGAATCACGCGAGCAGGGGGCAGGTTAAGAATGAGTTTCTTAAGAAGTTTATATTTAAATATTTTTTTAAAATCGCCGATCGAGTCCTCAACCCACCCGCGGACGAGGCTTTGCAACGCAAAGTCACCGAGTATGGTTTTTTAGCTATTATTATTATTATTTTCAAATTTATTTCCATCCATGGAGGGGAATAGATAGAGCGGACAGGATAAAGTTGTTTCCCTTGGTGGAGAATCCTAGAACCAGGGGGACGTGGATTCGAGATGAGCGGCAGAAGGTGTAGGGGGGAGGACATGCGGAAGAGCTTTTTTTTTAACACAGAGGGTAGTGGGTGTCTGGAATTCGCTGCCCAAGTTTGATGGTAGAGGCAGAAACTCTGAACTCTTTTTTTTAAGAAAAAAAGTACCTGGATCTGCACCTTAAGTTGCTGTAAGCCGCAGGGGCTTATGGGCCGGGTTCAGGGGAAGGTGGGGTTAGAAAAGGGGCACCCGGGTGTCCTCGGGCTGGCACGGACGAGATGGGCCGAATGGCCTCCTCTTTCCCGCGCTGTAACTTTTTTCTAACATTTCTAATCTCCATCTTTTAGCCCATTTCGATCCCTTCCAACCCCGCTAGGGCCATCTGCCACTAGCTTGCTACCCTTAATGTCCCCATTAGCACATCCTTTAGCTAATATTGCCACCGTCAACACCCCTTTGTCCTTTTTGTCTACGACATCTTTGGCAATGTCTCCTTGGCCTCCGCCTATCACTGGCCCTCCTATCCAGCTCTACCTGTCCCAACCCCCCCACCCCCCTTCAACCAGCTTATATTTCACCTCATTTCTATTTTCCTTTAGTGGACGAGATGGGCCGAATGGCCTCCTCCTTCTGCGCTGTAACTTTTTTCTATGGTTTTTAATCTCCATCTTTTAGCCCATTTCGATCCCTTCCAACCCCGCTAGGGCCATCTGCCACTAACTTGCTACCCTTAATGTCCCCATTAGCACGTCCTTTAGCTAATATCGCCATCGTCAACACCCCTTTGTCCTTTTTGTCTACGACATCTTTGGCAATCTCTCCTTGGCCTCCGCCTATCACTGGCCCTCTATCCAGCTCTACCTGTCCCACCACCTCTCCCCCCCCTTCAACCAGCTTATATTTCACCTCATTTCTATTTTCCTTTAGTTCCGATGAAGATTCACACGGACTTGAAACATTAACTGTGCCCCTCTCCGCCGACCTGCTGAGTTTTCCCAGCTATTTCTGTTTCTGTTTCAGTTTTCCAGCATCCGCAGTACTTTGCTTTGATTTATAATTTTACTCCAGTTTGGGTTGGGTACATACCCACCCCAACGATGGAAATATTCTGCCCACAAGATCCTGCACTTGACAGGGTGGATGCTACAAGGATGTTTCCCCTCCTCGTAATAGACATTTTAAACATATTTTCCAACATATTCCACATTACCAAAATGTTTAGAAAAGAAGTTTTATATGTCAAAGTTATTAAAATATTCCTACATCCCAAGTAGAATGATAAAATATTCATCTTTTAAAAAATATAATTATGCTTGGTATTCTACATCTATATTGATTTATAAAAATCATTATTGTGTCCAACCATCTTCAGCTGCTTCATCAATGACCTTCCTTCCATCGTAAGGTCAGAAGTGGGGATGTTCGCTGATGATCGCACAATGTTCAGCACCATTCGCGACTCCTCAGATACTGAAACAGCCCCATGTCCAAATGCAGCAAGACCTGGACAATATTCAGGCTCGGGGCTGACAAGTGGTGAGTAACATTCGCACCACACAAGTGCCAGACAATGACCATCTCCAACAAGAGAGAATCCAACCATCGCCCCCTTGACGTTCAATGGGCATCACTCTCACTGAATCCCCCACTATCAACATCCTGGGGGTTACCATTGACCAGAAACTGAACTGGGACCAGCCAGATAAATACTGTGGCTACTAGAGCAGGTCAGAGGCTGGGAATCCTGCAGAGAGTCGCTCACCTCCTGACTCCCCAACGCCTGTCCACCATCTACAAGGCACAAGTCAGGAGTGTGATGGGATACTCCCCACTTGCCTGGATGAGTGCAGCTCCCACAACACTCAAGAAGCTCGACACCGTCCAGGACAAAGCAGACCCACTTGATCGGCACCCCATCCACAAACTTTCACCCCTTCCACTAAAAAGATTATATCTGATCCATAAGTAGTATAATTTATAATGTGTAATATCATTAAAGTATTTATAATAAACACAAATTATCATATTAATAATGTACGATTAGTCTGTGTATAAAATGATTTTACAGATCATAGATTAGATCTAATCATAAAATCAAATCATTTTATTTATATATATATATATATATATGATTTTATATTATAGATTTGGTCTAATCATTTACATACATTATGAATTATTTAATCTTTGATTAGATCTAATCATTTATATTAATTAATTATATCAATCCATAATATTGTATTAAATTGTGTATTTTAAAAAAACTTATCTATCATTAAGTTAACACATCATAGATTATTAATACAGATCTATAATTAAAATATTAATTGATGTATTAAATCATTAATGTTTAGATTAGATCTAATCGTTTTCAGACCATAGATCTAATCTCATTCGAAATACCTTTTATTTTAATGTCAAAAGCTGATTAACATGAAGAGATTTAAAAGTCCATTCGATCCATTATTTCAAACTGATTAATATAAAGACATTTAATATTAGATTAGACCTAATGTTTAAAACTGATTGAATATAAAGATGCTCATCAATTGGATTTGATCCGATGCCTAATTGAAAATATGTTTATTTCGATTAGTTTTAAACATTAAAATAAGGAGGTTTAAATTAGATTAGAGCTGATCAGATTAGACACTAGTGCAATAATTTATTCTGATAGGATTTAAATATCACTTTACACCAAGTCTAATGGGAGGGAAAGAGAAAGCTGCAGGCAAGGGTGGGAGGGGGAATTTAATTCCACTCCACCTTTCCACCTCACCCGACCTCCTTTGCCCCCCATGAGTTACCCCCCCTGAGTTATCCCTCTCCCCCCCTGAGTTACCCCCTCCCTCCCTCCCCGCCGAGTGACCCCCTCCCTCCCGCCCGAGTGACACCCTCCCTCCCCCCCCCGAGATTCCCCCCAACCTCCCCCCGCCGAGATTCCCCCTACCCCCGACCGAGATTCCCCCCTCCCTCCCCGACCGAGATTCCCCCCTCCCTCCCCCGACCGAGATTCCCCCCTCCCTCCCCCGACCGAGATTCCCCCCTCCCTCCCCCGACCGAGATTCCCCCCTCCCTCCCCCGACCGAGATTCCCCCCTCCCTCCCCCGACCGAGATTCCCCCCTCCCTCCCCCGACCGAGATTCCCCCCTCCCTCCCCCGACCGAGATTCCCCCCTCCCTCCCCCGACCGAGATTCCCCCCTCCCTCCCCCGACCGAGATTCCCCCCTCCCTCCCCCGACCGAGATTCCCCCCTCCCTCCCCCGACCGAGATTCCCCCCTCCCTCCCCCGACCGAGATTCCCCCCTCCCTCCCCCGACCGAGATTCCCCCCTCCCTCCCCCGACCGAGATTCCCCCCTCCCTCCCCCGACCGAGATTCCCCCCTCCCTCCCCCGACCGAGATTCCCCCCTCCCTCCCCCGACCGAGATTCCCCCCTCCCTCCCCCGACCGAGATTCCCCCCTCCCTCCCCCGACCGAGATTCCCCCCTCCCTCCCCCGACCGAGATTCCCCCCTCCCTCCCCCGACCGAGATTCCCCCCTCCCTCCCCCGACCGAGATTCCCCCCTCCCTCCCCCGACCGAGATTCCCCCCTCCCTCCCCCGACCGAGATTCCCCCCTCCCTCCCCCGACCGAGATTCCCCCCTCCCTCCCCCGACCGAGATTCCCCCCTCCCTCCCCCGACCGAGATTCCCCCCTCCCTCCCCCGACCGAGATTCCCCCCTCCCTCCCCCGACCGAGATTCCCCCCTCCCTCCCCCGACCGAGATTCCCCCCTCCCTCCCCCGACCGAGATTCCCCCCTCCCTCCTCCGAGTGACCCCCCTCCCTCCCCCCCCCCGAGTTCCCCCCCTCCCACCCAACCCGGTGTTTCCCCCTCTCCCTGTTTCACCCCCCTCGCGGTTTCACAACTCCCACCCCCCCCCACTCCCCCCATCTCCACACTCCACCCCCCCCCGCCCCACCCCTCAACTCCCCCCGCACGGTTTCCGCCCTCTCCCTCCTACCTACCGACCTCTCACCCCCTGCCCCCCATCCCATCCCTGCCCCCCATCCCATCCCTGCCCCCCATCCCATCCCTGCCCCCGCCCCCATCCCATCCCTGCCCCCCATCCCATCCCTGCCCCCCATCCCATCCCTGCCCCCCATGCCCATCCCTGCCCCCCATCCCATCCCTTGCCCCCCCATTCCTTGCCCCCCCATCCCTTGCCCCCGCCATCCCTATCACCAAACCATTCGGGCCCCCAATCCCCTCGCCCTCCTCATTCCCCTGCCCCCCCACTCTTCCCCCCTCCCCCCCACTCTTCCCCCCTCCCCCCCACTCTTCCCCCCCTCCCCCCCACTCTTCCCCCCCTCCCCCCCACTCTTCCCCCCCTCCCCCCCACTCTTCCCCCCCCTCCCCCCCACTCTTCCCCCCCTCCCCCCCACTCTTCCCCCCCTCCCCCCCACTCTTCCCCCCCTCCCCCCCACTCTTCCCCCCTCCCCCCCACTCATTCCCCCCCTCCCCCCCACTCATTCCCCCCGCCCCCCCACTCATTCCCCCCTCCCCCCCACTCATTCCCCCCTCCCCCCCACTCATTCCCCCCTCCCCCCCACTCATTCCCCCCTCCCCCCCACTCATTCCCCCCCTCCCCCCCACTCTTCCCCCCTCCCCCCACTCTTCCCCCCCTCCCCCCCACTCTTCCCCCCCTCCCCCCACTCTTCCCCCCCTCCCCCCACTCTTCCCCCCCTCCCCCCACTCTTTCCCCCCTCCCCCCACTCTTTCCCCCCCTCCCCCCACTCTTTCCCCCCCTCCCCCCACTCTTTCCCCCCTCCCCCCTCCCCCTCCCCCTCCCTCTTTTCCCCCCTCCCCCTCCCTCTTTTCCCCCCTCCCCCTCCCTCTTTTCCCCCCTCCCCCTCCCTCTTTTCCCCCCTCCCCCTCCCTCTTTTCCCCCCTCCCCCTCCCTCTTTTCCCCCCTCCCCCTCCCTCTTTTCCCCCCTCCCCCTTCCTCTTTTCCCCCCTCCCCCTCCCTCTTTTCCCCCTCCCCCTTTTTTCTCCCCTACCCCCCATATCTTGCCCCCCCAGCCCACCCCCCATATCTTGCCCCCCCAGCCCACCCCCCATATCTTGCCCCCCCACCTCTTGCCCACCCCCCATATCTTGCCCACCCCCCATATCTTGCCCACTATCTTGCACCCCCATATCTTGCCCACCCCCCATATCTTGCCCACCCCCCATATCTTGCCCACCCCCCATATCTTGCCCACCCCCCATATCTTGCCCACCCCCCATATCTTGCCCACCCCCCATATCTTGCCCACCCCCCATATCTTGCCCACCCCCCATATCTTGCCCACCCCCCATATCTTGCCCACCCCCCATATCTTGCCCACCCCCCAGCCCCCATATCTTGCCCACCCCCGCCCAGCCCCCATATCTTGCCCACCCCCGCCCAGCCCCCATATCTTGCCCACCCCCGCCCAGCCCCCATATCTTGCCCGCGGCAACCCCCGCCCAGCCCCCATATCTTGCCCACCCCCGCCCAGCCCCCATATCTTTCCCACCCCCGCCCACCATTTCCACCCAATCCGAGTCGCGGCAATGGACGGTCCCCCCCGCCCCACAATGCTGCGCGGGGCTG
>NW_027600799.1:0-9462 GCF_964194155.1 Cetorhinus maximus | reverse complement strand
ACACACCCCCCGCGCACACACACACACCCTACCCCCACACACACACACACCCTACCCCCACACACACACACGCCCTACCCCCACACACACACACACCCTACCCCCACACACACACACCCTAACCCCACACACACACACACACCCCCCCACACACACACACACACACACACACCCTACCCCCCCACACACACACACCCTACCCCCCCACACACACACACCCTACCCCCCCACACACACACCCCCACACACACACACCCTATCCCGACACACACACACCCCTACCCCCCCCACACACACACACCCCCACACACACACACACCCTATCCCGACACACACACCCTATCCCGACACACACACACCCTACCCCCACACACACCCTACCCCCACACACACACACCCCCACACACACACATCCCCACACACACACACCCCCACACACACACACCCTATCCCCACACACACACACACCCTACCCCCACACACACACACCCCCCCACACACACACACCCTACCCACACACACACACACACCCTACCCACACACACACACACCCCCTACCCACACACACACACACCCCCTACCCACACACACACACACCCCCTACCCACACACACACACACCCCCTACCCACACACACACACACCCCCTACCCACACACACACACACACACCCTACCCACACACGCACACACACACTCCCCACACACACACTCCCCGACACACAACCCCTACCCCCACACACACACCCCCTACCCCCACACACACACCCCCTACCCACACACACACACACCCCCTACCCACACACACACACACCCCCTACCCACACACACACATACTCCCTACCCACACACACACACACACCCCCTACCCACACACACACACACCCCCTACCCACACACACACACACACCCCCTACCCACACACACACACACACACCCTACCCACACACGCACACACACACACTCCCCACACACACACTCCCCACACACACACTCCCCACACACACACTCCCCACACACACACACACACTCCCCACACACACACACACAGCTGGGACTGGCTGGGAGGCAGTGGGGGATTGAGAGGCGGTGGGGTTTGAGGGGGGGTGGTACTGGGTGTATGTAGGGGTGTGTGTGGTGTTTGTGTATGGGGTGTGTGTAGGGGTGTGTGTCTGTGTGTGTATGGGGTGTGTGTAGGGCTGTGTGTCTGTGTGTGTGTGTGTGTTTGTGTGTGTGTGTGTGTGTTTGTGTGTGTGTGTGTGTGTCTGTGTGTGTGTGTGTGTGTGTGTGTGTGTGTGTGTGTGTGTAGGAGTGTGTGTGAGAATGGGGTGTGTGTAGGAGTGTGTGCCTGTGAATGGAGTGTGTGTAGGAGTGTGTGTCTGTGTATGGGGTGTGTGTAGGGGTGTGTGAGTGTCGTTTTGTGGGGTGTGTGTAGGGGTATGTGTGTGTCTGTGTGTGTATGTATGGGGTGTGTGTCTGTGTGTGTGTGTGTGTGTGTGTATGGGGTGAGTGTAGGGGTGAGTGTTTGTGTGTGTGTGTATGGGGTGTGTGTCTGTCTGTGTGTGTGTAGGGGTGTGTGTCTGTCTGTGTGTGTATGGGGTGTGTGTCTGTCTGTGTATATGGGGTGTGTGTAGGGGTGTGTGTCTGTGTGTATGTATGGGGTGTGTGTAGGAGTATGTGTCTGTGTGTGTATGGAGTGTGTGTAGGGGTGTGTGTATGTCGGTGTGGGGTGTGTGTAGGGGTATGTGTGTGTGTTTTTGGGGTGTGTGTAGGGGTGTGTGTCTGTGTATGTGTGTATGGGTTGAATATAGGGGTGTGTGTCTGTGTGTGTGTATCGGGTGTGTGTGTATCGGGTGTGTGTGTATCGGGTGTGTGTGTATGGAGTGAGTGTAGGGGTGTGTCTGTGTGTGTGTATATGGGGTGTGTGTAGGGGTGTGTGTCTGTGTATGGGGTGAGTGTAGGGGTGTGTGTATGGGGTGAGTGTAGGGGTGTGTGTATGGGTGAGTGTAGGGGTGTGTGTATGGGGTGTGTGTAGGGGTGTGTGTCTGTGTGTGTGTGTGTATGGGGTGAGTGTAGGGGTGTGTGTCTGTGTGTGTAGGGGTGTGTGTCTGTGTGTGTGTGTATGGGGTGAGTGTAGGGGTGTGTGTCTGTCTGTGTGTGTATGGGTTGTGTGTAGGGGTGTGTGTCTGTGTGTGTATGGAGTGTGTGTAGGGGTGTGTGTCGGTATGGGGTGTGTGTAGGGGTATGTGTGTGTGTGTGTAGGGGTGTGTGTCTGTGTGTGTGTGAGTGTATGGGTTGAATGTAGGGGTGTGTGTCTGTGTGTATCGGATGTGTGTGTATGGAGTGAGTGTAGGGGTGTGTCTGTGTGTGTGAGTGTGTGTATGGGGTGTGTGTAGTGGTGTGTGTGTAGGGGTGTGTGTGTATGGGGTGCGTGTGTATGGGGTGCGTGTGTATGGGGTGCGTGTGTATGGGGTGCGTGTGTATGGGGTGCGTGTGTATGGGGTGCGTGTGTATGGGGTGCGTGTGTATGGGGTGCGTGTGTATGGGGTGCGTGTGTATGGGGTGCGTGTGTATGGGGTGCGTGTGTATGGGGTGCGTGTGTATGGGGTGCGTGTGTATGGGGTGCGTGTGTATGGGGTGCGTGTGTATGGGGTGCGTGTGTATGGGGTGCGTGTGTATGGGGTGCGTGTGTATGGGGTGCGTGTGTATGGGGTGCGTGTGTATGGGGTGCGTGTGTATGGGGTGCGTGTGTATGGGGTGCGTGTCTGTGTGTGTATGGGGTGTGTTTAGGGGTGTGTGTCTGTGTGTGTGTGTGTGGTGTGTGTGTGGTGTGTGTCTGTGTGTGTGGGGTGTGTGTATGGGGGTGTGTGTGTGTGTGTGTCGCTGGGTGTGCGTCGCTGGGTGTGCGTCGCTGGGTGTGCGTCGCTGGGTGTGCGTCGCTGGGTGTGCGTCGCTGGGTGTGCGTCGCTGGGTGTGCGTCGCTGGGTGTGCGTCGCTGGGTGTGCGTCGCTGGGTGTGCGTCGCTGGGTGTGCGTCGCTGGGTGTGCGTCGCTGGGTGTGCGTCGCTGGGTGTGCGTCGCTGGGTGTGCGTCGCTGGGTGTGCGTCGCTGGGTGTGCGCGTGTGGGGTGTGCGCGTGTGGGGTGTGCGCGTGTGGGGTGTGCGCGTGTGGTGTGTGTGTCGGTGTGTGTGGGGGGTGTGTGTCGGTGTGTGTAGGGGTGTGTTTGTGGGGTGTGTGTGTGTCAGTGTGTGTGTGTGGGGTGTGTGTCGGTGTGTGTGTGTCGGTGTGTGTGTGTCGGTGTGTGTAGGGGTGTGTGTGTGTGGGGTGTGTGTGTGTGGGGTTGTGTGTGTCGGTGTGTGTGTGTCGGTGTGTGTGTGTCGGTGTGTGTGTGTCGGTGTGTGTGTGTCGGTGTGTGTGTGTCGGTGTGTGTGTGGGGTGTGTGTGTGTGGGGTGTGTGTGTGTGGGGTGTGTGTGTGTGGGGTTGTGTGTGTGGGGTTGTGTGTGTCGGTGTGTGTAGGGGTGTGTGTGTGTCGGTGTGTGTGTGTGGGGTGTGTGTCGGTGTGTGTGTGTTGGTGTGTGTGTGTCGGTGTGTGTAGGGGTGTGTGTGTATGGGGTGTGTGTAGGAGTATGTGTCTGTGTGTGTATGGGGTGTGTGTAGGAGTATGTGTCTGTGTGTGTATGGAGTGTGTGTAGGGGTGTGTGTATGTCGGTGTGGGGTGTGTGTAGGGGTATGTGTGTGTGTTTTTGGGGTGTGTGTAGGGGTGTGTGTCTGTGTGTGTGTGTATGGGTTGAATATAGGGGTGTGTGTCTGTGTGTGTGTATCGGGTGTGTGTGTATGGGGTGTGTGTCTGTGTGTGTGTGTCTGTGTGTGTGTGTATGGGGTGAGTGTAGGGGTGTGTGTATGGGGTGAGTGTTGGGGTGTGTGTATGGGGTGTGTGTAGGGGTGTGTGTCTGTGTGTGTGTGTGTATGGGGTGAGTGTAGGGGTGTGTGTCTGTGTGTGTAGGGGTGTGTGTCTGTGTGTGTGTGTATGGGGTGAGTGTAGGGGTGTGTGTCTGTCTGTGTGTGTATGGGTTGTGTGTAGGGGTGTGTGTCTGTGTGTGTCTGTGTGTGTATGGAGTGTGTGTAGGGGTGTGTCGGTGTGGGGTGTGTGTAGGGGTATGTGTGTGTGTGTAGGGGTGTGTGTCTGTGTGTGTGTGTGTGTGTGTATGGGTTGAATGTAGGGGTTTGTGTCTGTGTGCATCGGGTGTGTGTGTATGGAGTGAGTGTAGGGGTGTGTCTGTGTGTGTGTGTGTGTGTATGGGGTGCGTGTGTATGGGGTGCGTGTGTATGGGGTGCGTGTCTGTGTGTGTATGGGGTGTGTTTAGGGGTGTGTGTGTGGTGTGTGTCTGTGTGTGTAGGGGTGTGTGTGTGGGGTGTGTGTGTGTGGGGTGTGTGTCGGTGTGTGTGTGTTGGTGTGTGTGTGTCGGTGTGTGTAGGGGTGTGTGTGTGTCGGTGTATGTGGGGTGTGTGTAGGGGAGTGTGTGTGTGGGGTGTGTGTGTGTGGGGTGTGTGTGTGTGGGGTGTGTGTGTGTGGGGTGTGTGTGTGTGGGGTGTGTGTGTGTGGGGTGTGTGTGTGTGGGGTGTGTGTGTGTGGGGTGTGTGTGTTTGGGGTGTGTGTGTGTGTGTGTGGGGTGTGTGTGTGTGGGGTGTGTGTGTGTGTCAGTGTGTGTGTGTGGGGTGTGTGTCGGTGTGTGTGTGTCGGTGTGTGTGTGTCGGTGTGTGTAGGGGTGTGTGTGTGTCGGTGTGTGTGGGGTGTGTGTAGGGGTGTGTCGGTGTGTGTGTGTCGGTGTGTGTGTGGGGTGTGTGTGTGTGGGGTGTGTGTGTGTGGGGTGTGTGTGTGTGGGGTGTGTGTGTGGGGTTGTGTGTGTCGGTGTGTGTAGGGGTGTGTGTGTGTCGGTGTGTGTGTGTGGGGTGTGTGTCGGTGTGTGTGTGTTGGTGTGTGTGTGTCGGTGTGTGTAGGGGTGTGTGTGTATGGGGTGTGTGTAGGAGTATGTGTCTGTGTGTGTATGGGGTGTGTGTAGGAGTATGTGTCTGTGTGTGTATGGAGTGTGTGTAGGGGTGTGTGTATGTCGGTGTGGGGTGTGTGTAGGGGTATGTGTGTGTGTTTTTGGGGTGTGTGTAGGGGTGTGTGTCTGTGTGTGTGTGTATGGGTTGAATATAGGGGTGTGTGTCTGTGTGTGTGTATCGGGTGTGTGTGTATGGGGTGTGTGTAGGGGTGTGTGTCTGTGTGTGTGTGTATGGGGTGAGTGTAGGGGTGTGTGTATGGGGTGAGTGTTGGGGTGTGTGTATGGGGTGTGTGTAGGGGTGTGTGTCTGTGTGTGTGTGTGTATGGGGTGAGTGTAGGGGTGTGTGTCTGTGTGTGTAGGGGTGTGTGTCTGTGTGTGTGTGTATGGGGTGAGTGTAGGGGTGTGTGTCTGTCTGTGTGTGTATGGGTTGTGTGTAGGGGTGTGTGTCTGTGTGTGTATGGAGTGTGTGTAGGGGTGTGTCGGTGTGGGGTGTGTGTAGGGGTATGTGTGTGTGTGTAGGGGTGTGTGTGTGTAGGGGTGTGTGTCTGTGTGTGTGTGTGTGTATGGGTTGAATGTAGGGGTGTGTGTCTGTGTGCATCGGGTGTGTGTGTATGGAGTGAGTGTAGGGGTGTGTCTGTGTGTGTGTGTGTGTATGGGGTGTGTGTATGGGGTGCGTGTGTATGGGGTGCGTGTGTATGGGGTGCGTGTGTATGGGGTCCGTGTCTGTGTGTGTATGGGGTGTGTTTAGGGGTGTGTGTGTGGTGTGTGTCTGTGTGTGTAGGGGTGTGTGTGTGGGGTGTGTGTGTGTGGGGTGTGTGTTGGTGTGTGTGTGTCGGTGTGTGTAGGGGTGTGTGTGTGTCGGTGTATGTGGGGTGTGTGTAGGGGAGTGTGTGTGTGGGGTGTGTGTGTGTGGGGTGTGTGTGTGTGTGGGGTGTGTGTGTGTGGGGTGTGTGTGTGTGGGGTGTGTGTGTGTGGGGTGTGTGTGTGTGGGATGTGTGTGTGTGGGGTGTGTGTGTGTGGGGTGTGTGTGTGTGTGGGGTGTGTGTGTGTCGGTGTGTGTGGGGTGTGTGTAGGGGTGCGTGTAGGAGTGCGTGTAGGGGTGCGTGTAGGGGTGCGTGTAGGGGTGCGTGTAGGGGTGCGTGTAGGGGTGCGTGTAGGGGTGCGTGTCGGTGTGTGTGTGTGTCGGTGTGTGTGTGTGTGTCGGTGTGTGTGTGTGTCGGTGTGTGTGTGTGTCGGTGTGTGTGTGTGTGTCGGTGCGTGTGTGTGTCGGTGCGTGTGTGTCGGTGTGTGTGTGTGTCGGTGTATGTGTGTGTCGGGGTGTGTGTGTGTCGGGGTGTGTGTGTGTCGGTGTGTGTGTGTGTCGGTGTGTGTGTGTGTGTGTCGGTGTGTGTAGGGGTGTGTGTCTGGCGTGTGTGTGTGTCGGTGTGTGTGTGTGTCGGTGTGTGTGTCGGTGTGTGTGTGTGTCTGGGGTGTGTGTGTGTCGACGTGTGTGTGTGTCGACGTGTGTGTGTGTCGGCGTGTGTGTGTGTCGGCGTGTGTGTGTGTCGGCGTGTGTGTGTGTCGGCGTGTGTGTGTGTCGGCGTGTGTGTGTCGGCGTGTGTGTGTGTCTGGGGTGTGTGTGTGTCTGGGTGTGTGTGTCGGGGTGTGTGTGTGTCGGGGTGTGTGTGTGTCGGGTGTGTGTGTGTGTCGGGGTGTGTGTGTGTGTCGGGGTGTGTGTGTGTGTCGGGGTGTGTGTGTGTGTCGGGGTGTGTGTGTGTGTCGGGGTGTGTGTGTGTGTCGGGGTGTGTGTGTGTGTCGGGGTGTGTGGTGTGTGTGTGTCGGTGTGTGTGGTGTGTGTGTGTCGGTGTGTGTGTGGGGTGTGTGTAGGGGTGTGTGTGTGTCGGTGTGTGGTGGGGTGTGTGGGTGTGTGTGTGTGTGTAGGGGTGTGTGTGTAGGGGTGTGTGTGTGTCGGTGTGTGTGTGTCGGTGTGTGTGTCGGTGTGTGTGTCGGTGTGTGTGTCGGTGTGTGTGTGTCGGTGTGTGTGTGTCGGGGTGTGTGTGTAGGGGGGTGTGTGTAGGGGGGTGTGTGTAGGGGGGTGTGTGTAGGGGGGTGTGTGTAGGGGGGTGTGTGTAGGGGGTGTGTGTAGGGGGGTGTGTGTAGGGGGTGTGTGTAGGGGGGTGTGTGTAGGGGGGTGTGTGTAGGGGGGTGTGTGTAGGGGGGTGTGTGTGTGGGGTGTGTGTGTCGGTGTGTGTGTGTGGGGTGTGTGTGTCGGTGTGCGTGTGTCTGTGTGTGTAGGGGTGTGTGTGTGTGTAGGGGTGTGTGTGTGTGTAGGGGTGTGTGTGTGTGTAGGGGTGTGTGTGTGTGTCGGGGTGTGTGTGTGTGTCGGTGTGTGTGGTGTGTGTGTGTCGGTGTGTCGGTGTGTGTGTGTGTCGGGGTGTGTGTGTGTCGGTGTGTGTGTGTGTCGGTGTGTGTGTGTGTCGGTGTGTGTGTGTGTCGGGGTGTGTGTGTGTCGGGGTGTGTGTGTGTCGGGGTGTGTGTGTGTCGGTGTGTGTGTGTGTCGGTGTGTGTGTGTGTCGGTCGGTGTGTGTGTGTGTCGGTGTGTGTGTGTGTCGGTGTGTGTGTGTGTCGGTGTGTGTGTGTGTCGGGGTGTGTGTGTGTCGGGGTGTGTGTGTGTCGGGGTGTGTGTGTGTCGGTGTGTGTGGAGTGTGTGTGTAGGGGTGTGTGTCGGGGGGTGTGTGTGTGTCGGTGTGTGTAGGGTGTGTGTAGGGTGTGTGTGGTGTGTGTAGGGGTGTGTGTGTGTCGGTGCGTGTAGGAGTGTGTGTGTGTCGGTGTGTGTGTGGGGTGTGTATGTGTCGGTGTGTGTGGGGTGTGTGTAGGGGTGTGTGTGTGTGGGTGTATGTGTGGGGTGGGTGAGTGTGGGATGTGTGTGTGTCTGTATGTGTGTGTGGGGTGTGTGTAGGGGTGTGTGTGTGTCGGTGTGTGTGTGTGTCGGTGTGTGTGTGTGTCGGTGTGTGTGTGTGTGTCGGTGTGTGTGTGTGTGTCGGTGTGTGTGTGTCGGTGTGTGTGTGTGTCGGTGTGTGTGTGTGTGTCGGTGTGTGTGTGTGTGTGTCGGTGTGTGTGTGTGTGTGTCGGTGTGTGTGTGTCGGTGTGTGTGTGTGTCGGTGTGTGTGTGTGTAGGGGTGTGTGTGTGTAGGGGTGTGTGTGTGTCGGTGTGTGTGTGTCGGTGTGTGTGTGTCGGTGTGTGTGTGTCGGTGTGTGTGTGTGTCGGTGTGTGTGTGTGTAGTGTGTGTGTAGGGGTGTGTGTGTGTAGGGGTGTGTGTGTGTCGGTGTGTGTGTGTCGGTGTGTGTGTGTCGGTGTGTGTGTGTCGGTGTGTGTGTGTGTCGGTGTGTGTGTGTGTAGGGGTGTGTGTGTGTAGGGGTGTGTGTGTGTCGGTGTGTGTGTGTCGGTGTGTGTGTGTCGGTGTGTGTGTGTCGGTGTGTGTGTGTGTCGGTGTGTGTGTGTGTAGGGGTGTGTGTGTGTAGGGGTGTGTGTGTGTCGGTGTGTGTGTGTCGGTGTGTGTGTGTCGGTGTGTGTGTGTCGGTGTGCGCGTGTAGGGGTGTGCGCGTGTAGGGGTGTGCGCGCGTCGGTGTGTGCGCGCGTCGGTGTGTGCGCGCGTCGGTGTGTGCGCGCGTCGGGGTGTGCGCGCGTCGGGGTGTGCGCGCGTCGGGGTGTGCGCGCGTCGGGGTGTGCGCGCGTCGGGGTGTGCGCGCGTCGGGGTGTGCGCGCGTCGGGGTGTGCGCGCGTCGGGGTGTGCGCGCGTCGGGGTGTGTAGGGGTGTGTGTGCGCGTCGGGGTGTGTGCGCGTCGGGGTGTGTGCGCGTCGGTGTGTGTAGGGGTGTGTGTAGGGGTGTGTGTAGGGGTGTGTGTGTGTGTGTGTGTGCGTCGGTGTGTGTGTGCGTCGGTGTGTTTGTGCGTCGGTGTGTTTGTGCGTCGGTGTGTGTGCGCGTCGGTGTGTGTGCGCGTCGGTGTGTGTGTGTGTGTCGGTGTGTGTGTGTGTGTAGGGGTGTGTGTCGGTGTGTGTGTGTAGGGGTGTGTGTAGGGGTGTGTGTAGGGGTGTGTGTAGGGGTGTGTGTAGGGGTGTGTGTAGGGGTGTGTGTAGGGGTGTGTGTGTGTCGGTGTGTATGTGTGGGGTGTGTGCGCGCAGGGGGGCAGGCTGGGCGCTGGATTTACCTTGAAGATGGCGGCGTCCTCGTCATGCCTGTAGTCCTGCTTGCCCGCGTGCTTCCAGGGGATCCGGAACATTCCCAGCTTGCGGTCCTCCCAGACCAGGCCCGGGTACTTCTCACTGTCCACCTGCTGGACCATCCACTGCTTCAGCTTGCGGGTACACCTCATGCCTCCCGCCATCGCTGTACACGGTCTGTGTGTCTGAGGGAGAGAGAGAAACAGCGGTGACAGGGG
>NW_027600798.1:0-9463 GCF_964194155.1 Cetorhinus maximus | reverse complement strand
TCCAAATACCCACTTCAAATATGGTCGCGTACTCCAAATACGGGCGTGCATTCCAAATACGGTCATGCATTCCAAATACGGGCACTCACTCCAAATACGGGCACGCACTCCAAAATTCGGGCGCGCATTCCAAATACGGACGCGCACTCCAAATACGTTCGCACACTCCAAATACGGTCGCGCACTCCAAATACGGTCGCGCACTCCAAATACGGTCGCCCATTCCAAATAAGGGCGAGCACTCCATATACGGGCGCACAATCCAAATACGGGCACGCACTCCAAATGCGGTCGCGCACTCAAATGCGGTCGCGCAATCCAAATACGGGCGCGCACTCCATATACGGGCGCGCACTCCAAATACGGTCGCGCATTCCAAATACGGTCGCGCACTCCAAATACGTGCGCGGACACCAAATACGGATGCGCACTCCAAATACGGGCGCGCACTCCAAATACGGGCGAACACTCCAAATGCTGTCGAAGACTCCAAATGCGGTCGCCCACTCCAAATGCGGTCGCCTACTCCAAATTTCGTCGCCCACTCCAAATACGGTTGCCCACTCCAAATACGGTCGCGCACTCCAAATACGGTCGCGCACTCCAAATACGGTCGTGCACACCAAATACGGTCGCGCACTCCAAATACGGGCGCGCACTCCAGATACCCACTCCAAATATGGTCGCTCACCCCAAATACGTGCGCGCACTCCAAATACGGTCGCGCACATCCAAACACAATGGTGCATTCCAAATACGGGCGCCCACTCCAAATACACACTTCAAATACGGTCGCGCACTCCAAATACGGTCACGCAATCCAAATGCGGTTGAGCAATGCAAATACGGGCGCGCACTCCATGTACGGGCGCGCACTCCAAATACGGGCGCACACTCCAAATGCGGTCGAAGACTCCAAATGCGGTCGTGCACTACAAATACGGGCGCGCACTCCCAATACGGGCGCGCATTCCAAATACGGACGCGCACTCCAGATACCGTCGCGCACTCCAAATACGGTCGTCCACTCCAAAAATGGGCGCGCACTGCAAATACGGTCGCCCACTCCAAATACGGGCGCGCACTCCAAATGCGGTCACGCATTCCATATATGGGCGCGCACTCCTAATACGGGTGCACACTCCAAATACAGTCACGCACTCCAAATACGGGCGCGCATTCCAAATACGGTAGCGCACTCCAAATACGTGCGCGGACACCAAATACGGGCGCGCACTCGAAATACGGCTGCGCACTCCAAATACGGTCGCGCATTCCAAATACGGTCACCCACTCCAAATACTGGCGTGCTCTCCATATACTGGCGCGCAGACCAAATACGGACGCGCACTCCAAATACGGTCGTGCACTACAAATATGGGTGCGCACTCCAAATACGATCGCCCACTCCAAATACGGTCGCGCACTCCGAATACTGGCGCGTACTCCAAATAAAGGCGCACAATCCAAATAGGGTCGCACACACCAAATACGGGTACGCACTCTAAAATACGGGCGTGCACTCCAAATGCGGTCGCGCATTCCAAATGCGGTCGCTCTTTACAAATACGGGCGCACACTCCAAATACGGTCGCACACTCCAAATACGGTCGCCCACTCCAAATAGGGTCGCGCACTACATATACGGTCACGCACTCCAAATATGGTCGCGCACTCCAAATACGGTCGTGCACACCAAATACGGTCGCGCACTCCAAATACGGGCGCGCACTCCAAATACGGGCACGCACTCCAAATACGGTCGCGCACTCCAAATACAGGCGCACACTCCAAATCCGGTCGCGCACTCCAAATACGGTTGCGCACTCCAAATACAGGCGCGCACTCCAAATACGGTTGCGCACTCCAAATACGGTCGCGCACTCCATATACGGTCGCGCACGCCAAATACAGGCGCGCACTCCAAATCCGGTCGCGCACTCCAAATACGGTCGCGCACTCCAAATACGGTCGCGCACTCCAAATACGGTCGCGCACTCCAAATACCCACTCCAAATACGGTCGCTCACCCCAAATACGGTTGCGCACTCCAAATACTGTCACGCATTCCAAATACGGTCGCGCACTCCAAATACGATCGCGCATTCCAAATACAGGCGCGCATTCCAAATACCCACTTCAAATACGGTCGCGTACTCCAAATACGGGCGTGCATTCCAAATACGGTCATGCATTCCAAATACGGGCACGCACTCCAAATACGGGCGCGCACTCCAAAATTCGGGCGCGCATTCCAAATACGGACGCGCACTCCAAATAAGTTCGCGCACTCCAAATACGGTCGCGCACTCCAAATACGGTCGCGCACTCCAAATACGGTCGCCCATTCCAAATACGGGCGAGCACTCCATATACGGGCGCACAATCCAAATACGGGCACGCACTCCAAATGCGGTCGCGCACTCAAATGCGGTCACGCAATCCAAATACGGGCGCGCACTCCATATACGGGCGCGCACTCCAAATACGGTCGCGCATTCCAAATACGGTCGCGCACTCCCAATACGTGCGCGGACACCAAATACGGATGCGCACTCCAAATACGGGCGCGCACTCCAAATACGGGCGAACACTCCAAATGCTGTCGAAGACTCCAAATGCGGTCGCCCACTCCAAATGCAGTGGCCTACTCCAAATTTCGTCGCCCACTCCAAATACGGTTGCCCACTCCAAATGCGGTCAAGCACTCCAAATGCGGTCGCCTACTCCAAATACGGTTGTGCACTCTAAATACGGTCGCGCACTCCAAATACGGTCGCGCACTCCAAATACGGGCGTGCTCTCCAAATACGGTCGCGCACTCCAAATACGGGCGCGCACACCAAATACGGTCGTGCACTACAAATACGGTCGCCTACTCCAAATACGGGCGCGCACTCCAAATACTGTCGCACATTCCAAATACGCTCGAGCACTCCATATACGGGCGCGCACTCCAAATACGGACGCGCACTCCAAATGCAGTCGTGCACTCTAAATGCGGTCGCACACTCCAAATAAGGTCGCGCACTCCAAATACGGTCGCGCACTCCAAATACGGTCGCGAACTCCAAATACGCTCGCGCACTCCATATACGGTCTCACACTCCAAATACAGGCATGCACTCCAAACCCGGTCGCGCACTCCAAATCCGGTCGTGCACTCCAAATACGGGCACGCACTCCAAATACGGGCGCGCACTCCAAATATGGTCGCACACTCCGAATACGGTCGCGCAATCCAAATACGGTCGCCTACTCCAAATACCGTCACCCACTCCATATACTGGCGCGCACTCCAAATCCGGACGCGCACTCCAAATACGGTCGCGCACTACAAATACGGGCGCACACTTCAAATGCGGTCGAAGACTCCAAATGCGGTCGCGCACTCCAAATACGGTCGCCCACTCCAAATACGGGCGCGCACTCCAAATGCGGTCACGCATTCTATATACGGGTGCGCACTCCAAATAAAGGGCGCGCACTCCAAATACGGTCGCACACTCCGAATACGGTCGCGCACTCCAAATACGGTCGCCTACTCCAAATACCGTCACCCACTCCATATACTGGCGCGCACTCCAAATCCGGACGCGCACTCCAAATACGGTCGCGCACTCCAAATACGGGCACACACTTCAAATGCGGTCGAAGACTCCAAATGCGGTCGCGCACTCCAAATACGGTCGCCCACTCCAAATACGGGCGCGCACTCCAAATGCGGTCACGCATTCTATATACGGGTGCGCACTCCAAATAAAGGGCGCGCACTCCAAATACGGTCGCGCACTCCAAATACGGGCGCGCATTCCAAATACGGTCGCGCACTCCAAATACGTGCGCGGACACCAAATATGGGCGCGCACGCGAAATACGGCCGCGCACTCCAAATACGGTCGCGCACTCCAAATACGGTCACTCACTCCAAATACTGGCGCGCTCTCCATATACTGGCGCGCACTCCAAATACGGACGCGCACTCCAAATACGGTCGCCCACTCCAAATACGGTCACGCACTCCGAATACGGGCGCGGACTCCAAATAAAGGCACACACTCCAAATTGGGTCGCACACACCAAATACGGGCACGCACTCCAAATACGGGCGCGCACTCCAAATGCGGTCGCGCATTCCAAATGCGGTCGCTCTTTACAAATACGGGCGCACACTCCAAATACGGTCGCGCACTCCAAGTACGGTTGCCCACTCCAAATAGGGTCGCGCACTCCAAATGCGGTCGCGCACTACAAATCCGGTCGCGCACTCCAAATACGGTCGCGCACTACAAATGCTGTCGCGAACTCCAAATATGGAAGCGCACTCTAAATACGGTCGCCCATTCCAAATAAGGGCGAGCACTCCATAGACGGGCGCACACTCCAAATAGGGTCGCGCACTCCAAATACGGTCGCGCACTCCAAATACGGTCAGCGCACTCCAAATACGGTCGCGCACTCCAAATGCTGTCGCGCACTCCAAATACGGTCGCGCAATACGAATACGGCCGCGGACTCCAAATGCAGTCGCGCATTCTAAATACGGTCGCGCACTCCAAAAACTGTCGCGCATTGCAAATACCGTCGCGCACTCTAAATACTCACTCCAAATACGGTCGCACAATCCAAATACGGTCGCGCACACCAAATACAGTCGCGCATATCAAATATCGTCGCGCACTCTAAATACCCACTCCAAATACGGTCGCGCATTCCAAATAAGGTAGCGCACTCCAAATACCCACTCCAAATAAGGTCGCGCACTCCAAATACGGTCACGCACTCCAAATACGGTCGCGCACTCCAAATACGGTCGCGCACTCCAAATACGGTCACCCACTCCAAATACTTTCGCGCTCTCCATATGCTGGCGCGCACGCCAAATACGGACGCGCACTCCAAATACGGTCGCGCACTACAAATATGGGCGCGCACTGCAAATACGGTCGCCCACTCCAAATACGGTCGCGCACTCCATATACGGGCGCGCACTCCATATACAGGCGCACACTTCAAATGCGGTCGAAGACTCCAAATGCGGTCGCGCACTCCAAATATGGGCGCGCATTCCAAATACGGTCGCGTACTCCAAATACCTGCGCGGGCACCAAATACGGTCGCGCACTCCAAATACGGGCGCGCACTCCAAATACTGTCGCCTACTCCAAATACGGGTTCGCATTCCAAATACGGTCGCGCACTCCAAATACGGTCGCCTACTCCAAATGCGGTCGCGCACTTCAAATACGGTCGCGCACTCCAATTGCGGTCGCCCACTCCAAATACGGTCGCCTACTCCAAATACGGTTGCGCACTCTAAATACGGTCCCACACTCCAAATACGGTCGTCCATTGCAAATACGGTCACGCACTCCGTATACATGCGCGCACTCCAAATGCGGTTGCGCACTCAAAATGCGGTTGCGCACTCCAAATACGGTCGCGCACTCCAAATACGGTCGCACACTCCGATTGCGGTCGCGCACTCCAAATACCCACTCCAAATACGGTCGCGCATTCCAAATGCGGTTGCGCACTCTAAATACGGTCGCCCACTCCAAATACGGTCGCCCACTCCAATGACGGGCGCGCTCTCCAAATACGGTCGCCCATTCCAAATGCGGTCACGCACTCCAAATGCGGTCAAGTACTCCAAATGCGGTTGCGCACTCCAAATGCAGTCACGCACTCCAAATGCGGTCACGCACTCCAAATGCGGTCGCCCACTCCAAATACAGTCGCCTACTCCAAATACCGTTGCGCACTCTAAAAACGGTCGCGCACTCCAAATACGGTCGCGCACTCCAAATACGGGCGTGCTCTCCAAATCCGGTCACGCACTCCAAATATGGTCGTGCACTCCAAATACGGGCGCGCACACCAAATACGGTCGCGCACTCCAAATACAGTCGCCTACTCCAAATGCGGTCACGCACTCCAAATACGGTCGCGCACTCCAATTGCGGTCGCCCACTCCAAATACGGTCGCCTACTCCAAATACGGTTGCGCACTCTAAATACGGTACCGCACTCCAAATACGGTCGTCCATTCCAAATACGGTCGCGCACTCCGTATACGTGCGCGCACTCCAAATGCGGTCGCGCACTCCAAATGCGGTTGCGCACTCCAAATACGGTCGCGCACTCCGATTGCGGTCGCGCACTCCAAATACCCACTCCAAATACGGTCGCGCATTCCAAATGCGGTTGCGCACTCTAAATACGGTCGCCCACTCCAAATACGGTCGCCCACTCCAATGACCGGCGCGCTCTCCAAATACGGTCGCCCATTCCAAATGCGGTCACGCACTCCAAATGCGGTCAAGTACTCCAAATGCGGTTGCGCACTTCAAATGCGGTCGCGCACTCCAAATGCGGTCACGCACTCCAAATGCGGTCGCCCACTCCAAATACGGTCGCCTACTCCAAATACCGTTGCGCACTCTAAATACGGTCGCTCACTCCAAATACGGTCGCGCACTCCAAATACGGGCGTGCTCTCCAAATCCGGTCGCCCACTCCAAATATGGTCGCGCACTCCAAATGCAGTTGACCACTCCAAATACGGTCGCGCACTCCAAATATGGTCGCGCACTCCAAATAAGGTCGCGCACTCCAAATACGGTCGCCTACTCCAAATATGGTTGCACACTCCAAATACGGCCGCGCACTCCAAATACGGTCGCGCACTCCAAATACGGGCGCGCACTCCAAATGCGGTCGCTCACTCCAAATACGGTCGCGCACTCCAAATACGGTCGCGTTCTCCAAATACGGGCGCGCACTCCAAATACGGTCGCGCACTCCAAATACGGTCGCCTATTCCAAATGCGGTCGCGCACTCCAAATACCCACTCCAAATACGGTCGCCTACTCCAAATATGGTCGGGCACTCCAAATACGGTAGTGCACTCCAAATACGGTCGCGCATTCCAAATACCGTCGCGCACTCCAAATAACCACTCCAAATACGTTCGCACACTCCAAATACGGTCGCGCACTCCAATTATCCACTCCAAATATGGTCTCTCACTCCAAATACGGTTGCGCACTCCAAATACTGTCGCGCATTCCAAATATGGTCGTGCACTCCAAATACGATCGCGCATTCCAAATACGGGCGCGCATTCCAAATACCCGCTTCAAATACATTCGCACACTCCAAATATGGGCGTGCATTCCAAATACGGTCGTGCATTCCAAATACGGGCGTGCACTCCATATACGGGCGCGCACTCCAAACACGGGCGCATACTCCAAATGCGGTCGAAGACTCCAAATGCGGTGGAGCACTACAAATACGGGCGCGCACTCCTAATACAGGCGCGCATTCCAAATACGGACGCGCACTCCAATTACGGTCGCGCACTCAAATACGGTCACGCACTCCAAATACGGTCGCGCACTCCAAATACGGTCGCCCATTCCAAATAAGGGCGAGCACTCCATATACGGGCGCACAATCCAAATACGGGCATGCACTCCAAATGCGGTACCGCAGTCCAAGTGCGGTCGCGCACTCCAAATACGGGCGCGCACTCCATATATGGGCGCGCCCTCAAATACGGGCGCTAAATCCAAATTCGGTCGAAGACACCAAATGCGGTCGCGCACTCCAAATACGGGCGCGCACTCCAAATATGGGAGCGCACTCCAAATACGGTCGCGCACTACAAATACGGGAGCGCACTCCAAATACGGTCGCGAACTCCAAATACGGTCGCGCACTCCAAAAATGGTAGCGCACTCCAAATAAGGTCGCACACTCCAAATACGGTCGCCTACTCCAAATACGGTTGCACACTCCAAATACGGTCGCGCACTCCAAATACGTGCGCGCACTCCAAATACGGGTGCGCACTCCAAATGTGGTCGCGCACTCCAAATACAGTCGCGTTCTCCAAATATGGGCGCACACTCCAAATACGGTCGCACACTGCAAATACGGTCGCCTATTCCAAATGCGGTCGCGCACTCCAAATACCCACTCCAAATACGGTCGCCTACTCCAAATACGGTCGCGCACTCCAAATACGGTTGCGCACTCCAAATACCATCGCGCATTCCAAATACGGTCGCGCATTCCAAATACGGTCGCGCTCTCCAAATACCCACTCCAAATACGGTCGCTCACCCCAAATACGGTCGCGCACTCCAAATACTGTCGCGCATTCCAAATACGGTCGCGCACTCCAAATACGGTCGCCTTTTCCAAATAAAGGCGAGCACTCCATATATGGGAGGGCACTCCAAATTCGGTCGAAGACACCAAATGCGGTCGCGCACTACAAATACGGGCGCGCACTCCAAATACGGGCGCGCATTCCAAATATGGACGCGCGCTCCAAGTACGGTCGCGCACTCCAAATACGGTCGTCCACTCCAAATACGGTCGCCCACTCCAAATACAGGCGCGGACTCCAAATACGGGCGCGGACTCCAAATACGGGCGAACACTCCAAAAGCTATCGAAGACTCCAAATGCGGTCGCCCACTCCAAATGCTGTCGCCTACTCCTAATTTGGTCCCGCACTCCAAATACGGTCGCCCACTCTAAATACGGGCGCGCACGCCAAATACGGTCGTGCACACCAAATACTGACGCGCACTCCATATACGGGCGCGCACTCCAAATACGGGCGCACACTCCAAATTCGTTCGAAGACACCAAATGCGGTCGCACACTACAAATACGGGTGCGCACTACAAATACGGTCGCGCATTCCAAATACGGACGCGCGCTCCAAATACGGTCGCGCACTCCAAATACGGTCGTCCACTCCAAATACGGGCACGCACTGCAAATACGGTCGCCCACTCCAAATACGGTCGCCCACTCCAAATACGGACGCCCACTCCCAACATGGGCGCGTACTCCAAATACAGTCGCACACTCCAAATACGGTCGCGCATTCCAAATACGGTCGCGCTCTCCAAATACAGGCGCGCACTCCAAATACGGTCGCGCACTCCAAATACGGTCGTGCACTCCAAATACGGGCGCGCACTCCATATGCGGTCGCGCTCTCCAAATACGGTCGCGCACTCCAAATACGGGCGCGCACTCCAAATACGGTCGCACACTCCAAATACCCACTCCAAATACGGTCGCCTACTCCAAATACGGTCGCGCACTCCAAATACGGTCGCGCACTCCAAATATGGTCGCGCATTCCAAATACCGTCGCGCACTCCAAATACCCACTCCAAATACGTTTGCACACTCCAAATACGGTCGCGCACTCGAAATACCCACTCCTAATACGGTCGCTCACTCCAAATACGGTCGCGCACTCCAAATACTGTCGCACATTCCAAATACGGTCGCGCACTCCAAATACGATTGCGCATTCCAAATACGGGCGCGCATTCCAAATACCCACTTCAAATACGGTCGCGCACTCCAAATACGGTAGCGCACTCCAAATATGGGCGCGCATTCCAAATACGGACGCGCACTCCA
>NW_027600797.1:0-9470 GCF_964194155.1 Cetorhinus maximus | reverse complement strand
GTTTCTCTCTGTCCCTCTCTCTCTCTCTGCCTCTCTCTCGCTCTGTCTCCCTCCCTCTCTGTCTCTCTCTCTCTGTCTCTCTCTCTGCCTCTCTCTCTCTATCTCTGTCCCTATGTGTGTCTCTCTCTGAGTCTCTTTCTCTCTCTCTGTGTCTCTCTGTCTCTCTACCTCTCTCTCTCTCTCTGTATCCCTCCCTCTCTCTCTCCCTCTCTGTCTCCCTCCCTCTCTGTCTCCCTCCCTCTCTGTCTCTCTCCCTCTCTCCGTCTCTCTCTCTCTCTCTGTCCCTCGGTGTCTCTCTGTCTCTTTCTCTCTCTCTGTGTCTCTCTCTGTCTCCCTCTCTCTCTCTCTGTGTCTCTCTGACTCTCTGCCTCTCTCTCTCTCTGTCTCCCTCCCTCTCTCTCTCTCTCTCCCTCTCTCTCTCTCCCTCTGCCTCCCAGGTGCCTGTCGCGGAGTGCCGGAGAGCCACACCGAGTCCCAGGGAACCTTACGGAGCCCGGTTCCCAGGAACTGGCTCAAGGAGCTGAACTGCACCTGGATCATTGTGGCCTCCTCGCGTGAGACGGTGACCATCAGGGTGAGTGAGGGTTCTGGGCTCCTTGCATCCCCCTCCACCCTCCCCCAGGGCGCTAGCTGGAGCCCGAGGGGTGATCGAGGAGGTTCACCGGAAGGGGTGGTGGGGGTTCGCGTGGAGAGACTAGGAGGAGCTGGGATCATTCTCCTCGGAGCAGAGAAGGAGCAATTGGACAAGGAAGTATTCAATGAACGGCATGGCACTAGGAAGTTCTGAGGAACAAAGGGACCTTGGCGTGTGTGTGTCCCTAGATCTCTGAAGGCGGAGGGGCATGTTAGTGGGGGTGGTGAAAAAGGCATAGGGGACACTTGCCTTTATCAGTCGAGGCATAGATTACAAAAGTAGGGAGGTGATGTTGGAGTTGTATAGACCCTTGGTGAGGCCACAGCTGGAGTACTGTGTGCAGTTCTGGTCACCACATTATAGGAAGGATGTGATTACACTGGAGGGGGTGCAGAGGAGATTCACCAGGATGTTGCCTGGGGATGAAACATTGAAGTGATGAAGAGCGGTTTGGATAAGACTTGGGTTGTTTTCGTTGGAGCAGAGAAGACTGAGGGGCGACCTGATCGAGGTGGACGAGATGATGAGGGGGGCATGGACAGGGTGGATAGGGAGCAGCTGTTCCCCTTAGTTGAAGGGTCAGTCACGAGAGGGGGACATAAGTTCAAGGTGAGGGGCAGGAGGTTTAGTGGGGGGGAGATGTGAAGAGAAACTTTTTTACCCAGAGGGTCTGGAATGCGCTGCCTGGGAGGGTGGTGGAGTCGGGTTAGCCTCACATCCTTTAAAAAGTACCTGGATGAGCACTTGGCACCTCATGAACATTCAAGGCTATGGGGCCAAGTGCTGGTCAATGGGGTTAGGGAGGGAGGTCAGGTGTTTCTCACGTGTCCAGTGCAGACTCGATGGGCCGAAGGGCCTCTTCTGCACTCTGTGTGATTCCGTGAAGCAGATTGAGGAGGATCGGCCATAGGAACTTAGACAATAGGAGCGGGAGGAGGCCATTCGGCCCCTCGAGCCTGCCCCGCCCTTCATTGTGATCATGGCTGATCCTCTATCTCAACTCTGTACTCCCGCTCTCTCTCTCTCTCTCTCTCTACCCCCCAGACCCCTTGATGCCTTTAGAGTCTAGAAATCTACCTATTTCCTTCTTAAATATACTCAGTGACTTGGCTGAGGTAGAGAATTCCACAGGTTCACCACCCTCCGAGTGAAGACGTTTCTCCTCATCTCAGTCCTGAATGGTCTACCCTGTATCCTGAGACTGTGACGCCCCTTGTTCTAGACCCTCCCACCCCAGCCAGAGGAAACATCCCCCCTGTATCCAGTCTGTCCATCCCTGTCAGAATTTATCTTTCAGTGAGACCCAATCTCTCCTCATATGACATTCCTGCCATCTCCGGTATCAGCCTAGTGAACCTTTGCTGCCCTCCCTCTAGTATATCCTTTCTTTAGGTAAGGAGAGCAAAACTGCACACCATACTCCGGGTGTGGTCTCACCAAGGCCCCTGTACAGCTGCAGTAGGACATCCTTGCTCCTGTACTCAAGTCCTCTTGCAATGAAGACCAACACACCATTGGCCTTCTTCACCGCCTGCTGCACCTTCACACTTACCCACGTGATAACTGCACTCGCCATGTATTTTCCCACCCCCTCGATCTGTCTCAATCGCCTCGAACCCTCTTAACATCCTCCTCGCCGCTCACCTTCCCCACCTAGTTTTGTGTCATCGGCGAAATTAGCCAGACTAGGGTGGGCGTTGGTGGTGAGGAGAATGTTTTTTTTTGTGGGGGTGGGGGGAGACGCTGTGAGTGGTGGTGACCTGGAAGGCGCTGCCTGAAAGGGCAGTCTGACCCACGCAGTCATTTCTAAAAAAAAAAATCCCCCCAGAGGGAAACTTGAAACAACTGTCATAACCAATAATTTTTTAAGTGTCGCGTTTGGAGATGCGACTCTAAACTCGGGAATCAGACCACCAGTTCTCGAGAGGTTTTACATTCAACTTAGTGAAACCTTTTATTCATTTACACAGGCTGAAATATATATATATATATCCACCTGACTACAAATGACTACCGTCATCACTTTTAACAAACTCCCAAACTGATCTCCATTAAGGCCAGAGCAACCCATAGGCTTAACCAAACACCAGGCAAAGCGTTTTCACCGTACGAATTCAAAATGAAGTTCTTTTCACTTTGGTTCCTGTGGAGCCAGTTGGGGGCTGACAGCTGCCTTTTGATCTCACGTTGCCTCTGTCCCGCACACCCGAAAACTACTGAAGTTATACCCACCGCCGCCGATGGAATTCGAATTCTCATTGTCCCACCAGCCTCTTTGAACTTCACCTTTTTAACAATGCTACCCCATTCACCGCACCAACTGTATTCGTGATATAAACATATGGCTTGGCAGCTGCTAGATAGGCATCAGTTTTCACCCCCACTCCTTGAACGCTCTATCCAAAAACGCAAAACTGTCTCTCTTCCATGTCGAAACTTGTACCTATTGAAGCACCCAGACGAGCTGGGCTTTAATCCAATTAAATTAGGACACATCTACAGACTAAACCTATATTTCAAATTTGCAGTTCTAGAACCTGCGTTATAGGAAGGATGTAATCGCACGAGAGAGAGAGAGAGAGAGAGTGCAGAGGAGATTGACCAGGATGTTGCCTGGGCTGGAGAGTTTTAGCTATGAGGAGAGATTGGATAGACTGGGGTTATTTTTCCCTGGAGCAGAGGAGATTGAAGGGGGGACATGATTGAGGTGTACAAAAATGATGAGGGGCATAGATAGGATAGACAGGAAGGAACTTTTGCCCCTTGGTAGAGGGATCGATAACCAGGGGGCATAGATTTAAGGTAAGGGGGGGTTGGAGGTTTAGGAGGGGGATGTGAGGAAGAATTTTTTTCACCCAGAGGGTGGGCGGGAATCTGGAACTCGCTGCCCGAAAGGGTGGTAGAGGCAGAAACCCTCATAACCGTTGAAGAGGTACTTGGATGTACACTTGCGATGATGCCCATGGCAGACAAGGCTGTGGGGCCTAGTGCTTGGAAAAAGGGGATGAGAATCGTCAGGTACTTGTTTGACCATCGCAGACTCGATGGGGCCGAGGTGCTTTTGGCGGGGATATTGGTGGGAGGGGTGTGTGGGGGGGTGGTTGGAGATGTCGCTTCTAGCGGTACTAATGCCCTCTTCTCCCTGATTGCCCCCCTCCCCCAACCCCAACCCCGCCTCGCCTCAGATTCGTGATCTTTGACCTGGCCTGCCACTTGGGGCACCTGACCCTCTGGACGTCCGGCCGACCTCCCAGCCGGCTCTGCAACCTCTCCCGCCCGCGACCCTTGACCTTCCCGGGCGGGAGCGTCCACGTCCACCTCCAGGCCGTGAACGGCCCGCGTTCTGCGTTCGAGCTGACCTTCGTCAAAGGTGAGCGGGGTCGTGGGGGGGCGGGGGCGGTGGGAGGGAGATTGAGGTGGGGTGGGGCAGTGGGAGGGAGATTGAGGGGGCAGTGGGGGCGAGTGGTCTCTCTCTCTCTCTCTCTACAAGGCCAAAGGTTAAGGGTCATTGAGAGTCCGCCACTGCCCGTCTCTCTGATAGGATCGCCTTTCACCCCGACCTTTCACCCTTCGGGAGCCTTTGACCTTCCCCCTTCCTGCTCCCTCACCATTCCCTCTGGTGTCTCCCCCTACCCCCAATCCCCCCCCCACCCCCTCCCCCCGCAAGGATCGACCCTCAGCCCACTCCAAACTCCGTTTATGCCGACGACGCCCAGCTCGGCCTCACCACCTCCTCCCTCCGCCTCTCCGGACTCCTCCACTCTCCAAATCGTCAGAGCGCTTATCCGACGTTCGGTCCCGGAGGAGCGGAGATTCCCTCCGATTGAATTTCGGGAACGGTTCCCGCCCCAAACTCCGTTTACGCCGACGACGCCCAGCTCGGCCTCACCACCTCCACCCCTCCGCCTCTCCGGACTCTTCCACTCTCCAAATCGTCAGAGCGCTTATCCGACGTTCGGTCCCGGAGGAGCGGAGATTCCCTCTGATTGAATATCGGGGAAGGCTGAAGCCGCCGCTTTCGGTTCCCACTCCAAACTCCGCTCCCGGGTTAACCGACGCCGTCCCTCTCCCCGGCAACAGCCTGAGATCGAGCCGGTTCTCTTCGTAACCTTGACCTTGATGTCATATTTGACCTCAAGATGAGCTTCCCACCTCGTATTCTCTCCACCTCGAAGGCCGCCCTGTTTCCACCACCGTGACATGGCCCAGCCGCAACCCTGTCGCAGCTGATCCGCTGCTGAAGCCCTCATCCACGCCCTCGTGACCTCCGGGCTCGATTGTTCCGGGCTGCTCTCCCCCCGACCCACCCTCCGCAACCTTCACCTCATCCAAAACTCTGCGGACGCCCCCACTGTGTCCTAACTCACACCGACTCCCTACACCCCTCCCTATCTCTGTAACCTCCTCCAGCCCCTACACCCCTCCCTATCTCTGTAACCTCCTCCAGCCCCCTACACCCCTCCCTATCTCTGTAACCTCCTCCAGACCCTACAACCCTACCTATCACTGTAACCTCCTCCAGTCCCTACAACCCTCCCTATCTCTGTAACCTCCTCCAGCCCCTACACCTCTCCCTATCTCTGTAACCTCCTCCAGACCCTACACCTCTCCCTATCACTGTAACCTCCTCCAGTCCCTACAACCCTCCCTATCACTGTAACCTCCTCCAGTCCCTACACCCCTCCCTATCTCTGTAACCTCCTCCAGCCCCCTACAACCCTCCCTATCTCTGTAACCTCCTCCAGCCCCCTACACCCCTCCCTATCTCTGTAACCTCCTCCAGCCCCTACACCCCTCCCTATCTCTGTAACCTCCTCCAGCCCCTACACCCCTCCCTATCTCTGTAACCTCCTCCAACCCCCTACAACCCTCCCTATCTCTGTAACCTCCTCCAGCCCTACGACCCTCCGATATCTCCTCCGATTCCGGCCTGTCGATCCTCCCCCGATTTCCATCGCTCCACCATTGGCGGCCGGTCCTTCAGCTGCCTGGGGGGTGTCCCTAAGCTCTGGGAATCCCTCCCTCAACCTCTCCGCCCATACCTCTCCCTCTCTGTCTCTGTCCCTCTCTCTCTCCTCCTTTAAGAGGCTGCGTAAAGCCCTCCCTCTTTGACTGAGATTTCGCTCTCCTGCCCCCGATATCTCTGCATGTGTCTGAGTGCCACCTTTTACTTGATAACACACCTGTGAAAGGCTCTGGGAGGTTACAGGCGCTATATAAACACATGTTACAGTGGGAATATCAAGTGTTGGTATCATTGCTGGGATTGTCAATGTTGTTGGATCTCACTCTCTCTCTCTCTCTTTGTCTCCTTTTGTCTCCCTCTCCCCCCCTCTCTCTCTCTCCCTGCTTCTCCCCCTCTCTCTCTCTGTCTCTCTCTCTCTGTCTCTCTCTCTCTGTCTCTCTCTCTCTGTCTCTCTCTCTCTCTCTGTCTCTCCCCCTCTCTCTCTCTCTCTCTCCCTCTCTCTTTGTCTCTCCCCCTCTCTGTCTCTCTCTCTCTTTGTTTCTCCCTCTCTCTGTCTCTCTCCCTCTCTCTCCTTCTGTCTCTGCCTCCCTCTGTCTCTGTCTCCCTTTCTCTTTCTCTCTCGCTGTCCCTCTCTGTCTCCCTCTCTCTCTCTCTGGCTCTCTATGGCTCTTTCCCTCTTCTGTTTCCCTCCCTCTGTCCCTCCCTCTCTCTTTCTGTCTGTCTGTCTCTCTCTCTCTGTCTCTCCCTCTCTCTGTCACTGTCTCCCTCTCTCTGTTTCCCCCCGTCTCTGTCCCTCTATCGTTCTGTCTATCCCTCTCTCTCTCTCTCTGTATCTCTCTTTCTCTCTCTCCCTCCCTCTCTCTCTTCCTTCCTCTCCCTCTCCCTGTTTCCTTCTCTCTCTCTCCCTCTCTCCCTCTCCCTCTCTCCCTCTCTCTAGGTTCCGAGTGCCAGGCGGGCTGGACCCTGTGTGGGGACGGCGACTGCGTCCCCTCCTCCCTGCCGTGCGGCCCCTCGTCCCCCTCCCCCAGCCCCTCCCCCACCACCCCCTCCCGCCCTGCCCCTGCCGGGGGACCCAGCGGCTGGGGGGCTTCTTCGGCTCCTTCTCCTCGCCCGACGCCCGCCTGCCCGCCGACGCCCGGCGCCCGCCTTGCCAGTGCCGCTGGAGCCTGGACCCCGGGGACGCCCGCCCGGTGCTGCTGACCTTCCGGGGCCTGGCCTTGGGGCCCGGGGACCTGCTGGAGGTCCGGGAGGGGGGCGAGGAGGGCGAGGAGGGGGAGGAGGGGGGCCGGTTGCTGGGTAGCCTCAGCGGCTCGGGCACCGCCCGTCTGCTGATCGCCTCGGGGTCGGCCCGGGTGAGGTACATCTCGGGGGGCGGGCGGGGCACTGGCGGGTTCAACGCCACCTACCAGGTGCGGGGCTACTGCCTGCCCCGGGAGCGCCCCTGCCGCGACGGGGGGACCCCGGCCCTGCTATGGGCCGGGCCAGCGCTGCGACGGGCGCTGGGACTGCGAGGAGGGGGCGGACGAGGAGGGCTGCGGCGGGTGTCCTCCCGGGCGCTACCCCTGCGGTAGAAGGGCCGGGTCGGGGTCGGCGGGAGGAGGAGGAGGGGGAGGAGGAGCCTGCTACGGCCCGGCCGACCGCTGCAACTACCAGACCTACTGCCCGGGCGGGGCGGACGAGCGGGAATGCCGGCATTGCCGCCGGGGGACCTTCCGGTGCTCGGACGGCCGCTGCATCTTCGAGGCCTGGGTCTGCGACGGGCAGCCGGACTGCGCCGACGCCAGCGACGAGCGGGACTGCGCCCGGAGCCGGCCTCTCCCCCGCAAGGTGGCCACGGCGGCCGCGGTCGGCAGCCTGGTCTGCGGACTCCTCCTGGTGGTGGCCGTGGGCTGCACCTGCAAACTCTACTCGCTCCGGACCGGCCAGTACAGGTGAGCAAGGGGGGAGCGGGAGGGTCAAGGGTCAACTCCGGGAGAGGGTCAACTCCGAGAGGGTCTCAACTCCGGGACGGTCAACTCCGGGAGAGGGTCAACTCCGGGAGGGTCTCAACTCCGAGAGGGTCTCAAATCCGGGACGGTCAACTCTGGGAGGGTCAACTCTGGGGGGGGGTCAACTCCGGGAGGGTCAACTGCAGGAGGGTCAACTCTGGGGGGGTCAACTCCGAGAGGGTCAACTCCGGGAGGGTCAACTCTGGGAGGGTCAACTCCGGGAGGGTCAACTCTGGGAGGGTCAACTGCAGGAGGGTCAACTCTGGGAGGGTCAACTGCGGGAGGGTCAACTCCGGGAGAGGGTCAACTCCGGCAGGGTCAACTCCGAGAGGGTCAACTACGGGAGGGTCAACTCCGGGAGGGCCAACTCTGGGAGGGTCAACTGCGGGAGGGTCAACTCCGGGAGGGTCAACTGCGGGAGGGTCAACTCCGGGTCTAACCCTGTGCTGTACCTGTCCTGGGAGTGTTTGATGGGGACAGTGTAGAGGGAGCTTTATTCTGTATCTAACCCCGTGCTGTACCTGTCCTGGGAGTGTTTGATGGGGACGGTGTAGAGGGAGCTTTACTCTGTATCTAACCCCGTGCTGTACCTGTCCCGGGAGTGTTTGACGGGGACGGTGTGCGGAGGGGGATTGACTCTGTATCTAACCCTGGGTTTTGTGTCCTGTCTCTGCAGTTTGCTGACCCCTCTGGCCCATCTGGAGGCCACTCAGCGTCGGGCTCCCCATCGTACGGGGAGTTGATCGCTCAGGGGGCCATTCCACCGGTCGAAGACTTTCCCACCGAGAATCCCAATGACGTAAGTCCCTCCTCCTCCTTGCCGCCGGTTGCATTGTTGGTTGGTTGGTTGGCGCGGGGATGACTCTTGAGTAACGTCCTCTCTCTCTCTCTCTCTCCCCCCTCCAGACCTCGGTCATCGGGAACCTCCGCTCGATCCTGCAGCTGCTCCGCCAGGAGCCCCCTCACCGGCCGTCCGGCCGCCGCCGTCGCCGCGGACGCCTCCTGCGCCGTCTGTTCCGCCGCGTCCGCCGCAGCCGCCTCTACGCCCTGCTGAGCCCCTCCTCCGCCCGGGACCCCCACCCGGCCCGGCCGGCCGCCGGACAGGGCCCCGGGGGGTCTCCCCCCGACTCGGCCGCCGGAAGCTCCGCCCCCTCCTCCTCCTCCTCCCGCGGCCCCTCCTCCGAGGCCCTCCGGCTCCCTCGCAAGTTCCCGCTCCTGGACAGCGCCCCTCCCCCCACCGCCCCCGCCCCCCCAGCCCCCGCCCCGGAGGGCACCTCCCCCGAGCCGGGACCCTCGTGGGCGAGGTCCGGCCGGGAGGCCCAGGCCTCGCCCGGAGACGTCCTCTTGCTGCCCCTGAGTGACCCCTCCCCCGACGAGGTCGCCCACGGCGACCGGGAGGCCCTGCTCTGTTGACCCTCCCCCCCACCCTTTTTTTTTGTATTTGCCCCCTCACCCCACCACCCCGCCGCCCACCGTTCGTGGGCACAGGGCGATCCCGTGGGGCTTGCGCTGCCCAAACCCGCTCCGATTCTCGCTCGCTCACCACCCCAAGTAGGAAATTGTCCACAGGAGTGAGTTTACTCCCCGGCCCCTCCCCGCCCCACCGTGTAGGAGTGGGAGAGGGGGGAGCTGTCTGAGGGTGGGGAGGTGGGGTAAGAGGAGGGGAGGGAGGGAGAGTGAGGGAGGGTGAGGGAGGGAGGGCGAGTGAGGGAGGGAGGGAGGGTGGGAGAGAGGGAGAGAGCGGGGGGGACATAGAGGGAGGTGGAGATGAGAGAGGGAGAGGTGGGAAAAGGCGGAGGGAGAGGGAGAGAGCGGGGGAGATAGAGGGAGTGGGAGGGGGGAGAGGGAGAGAGCGGGGGGAGATAGAGGGAGTGGGAGGGGG
>NW_027600796.1:0-9490 GCF_964194155.1 Cetorhinus maximus | reverse complement strand
GATGGAGCGAGGGGGAGATGGAGCGAGGGGAGATGGAGCGAGGGGGAGATGGAGCGAGGGGGAGATGGAGCGAGGGGGAGATGGAGCGAGGGGGAGATGGAGCGAGGGGGAGATGGAGCGAGGGGGAGATGGAGCGAGGGGGAGATGGAGCGAGGGGGAGATGGAGCGAGGGGGAGATGGAGCGAGGGGGAGATGGAGCGAGGGGGAGATGGAGCGAGGGGGAGATGGAGCGAGGGGGAGATGGAGCGAGGGGGAGATGGAGCGAGGGGGAGATGGAGCGAGGGGGAGATGGAGCGAGGGGGAGATGGAGCGAGGGGGAGATGGAGCGAGGGGGAGATGGAGCGAGGGGGAGATGGAGCGAGGGGGAGATGGAGCGAGGGGGAGATGGAGCGAGGGGAGCGAGGGGAGATGGAGCGAGGGAGCGATGGAGCGAGAGTGCGAGGGAGCGATGGAGCGAGGGAGCGATGGAGCGAGGGAGCGATGGAGCGAGGGAGCGATGGAGCGAGGGAGCGATGGGGGGAGCGATGGGGCGAGGGAGCGATGGGGCGAGGGAGCGATGGGGTGAGGGAGCGAGGGTAAGATGGGGTGTGGGAGAGATAAAGGGAGCAGCATTGTTATATTTGCCTGAGTCGAAGACTCTCACCTCAAAATAAGCAACAAGCATTCAACATACAAAATAGACCAGAGAGAGGGAGAGAGAGAGAGAGGTGGACCAGGGGAAAGAGAGAGAGAGAGAGAGAGAGTGAAAGGAAAAGAGAGATCAGACTGAGATGGAAAGAAATAGAGGGAGAAAAATAGGGAGAGAGAGATAGAAAGAGAGATAGATTGACTGGAGAGAAATAGCGATAGACCAGAGAGATGGAAAGTGAGAGAGATACAGAGAGAGAGAGGGAGACATAGAGATAATGACAGAGAGAGAAACAAAGAGAGGGAAAGATAGAGAAAGATGGAGAGAAAGAGAATGATAAAGAGATTGAGAGTCGTTGAGAGAAAGATAGAAAGAGAATGAGTTAGAGACAGAGAGAGAGAGAGAGAGAGGGAGAGGGAAAGAGGGAGAAACGGTGAAGTTGCTGGTGTCCACGTGGACTATTTTTTGAGGGTTTGTCAGGTACCTGCTCGGTATGGGTGTGGGCAGATACAGGAACCAGTTCTCAGAATAAATCTCAGTCACTCTCTCAACCTGCTTCACATGGAAAGGTTTGAAATGTCAGTCGCCCTGTGTAGCTGAAACGTCCCTCAGAGCGTTGCCTCCAGCCCCAGCCCCAGCCCCAGCCCCAGCCCCCAGCCCCCAGCCCCAGGACAGACACTCCCACCCAGAATGGCACCTGGAGATGGTCAATTCATTGAACTGAATGAATCAGGAATAAAACACTCACATTTGCACTGGTCACCATGAAACAACCCGGTCTGGCCTACATGTGACTCCAGACCCACAGCCATGTGGTTGACTCTTACCTGCCCCCTGAAATGGCCGAGCGAGACACTCAGTGCAAGGGCAAATAAGCATGGGCAACAAACGCTGGCCTAGCCAAGGATGCCCGCGTCCCATGAATGAGCTAAAAACCACAGATGAATCTGCCGTTCGACACGAGCTTTGGAATGATATAGTTAGCAGCTTGTCACATTCAGCACACAGGGACTCAGAGTCTCTCTCTTGTTGGAAAGGTGAAGATTGGGGTTTCAGTCATTTATAAACGCCTGGAATTGTCTGAGTTTCCTTCTCATTGAATCTCATTCCTGAGGTTAACACAGTCTGAATGATCACTCACCTTGTCTCATTCTAACTGCAGCTCACCCAAAACTCTCCGTACCCCACACCCATTCTCATTGCTCTGTAATCCACTGATCTCGCTCCGCTCCATTGGTAACACATCCAGCAACACCCAGATATTCAAATTCCCAGCCATGTATTCAAATCCATCCATGGCCTCACCTCACCCTATCTCTGTAACCTCCTCCAGCCCCTACACCCCTCCCTATCTCTGTAACCTCCTCCAGCCCCTACATCCCTCCCTATCTCTGTAACCTCCTCCAGCCCCTACACCCCTATCTCTGTAACCTCCTCCAGCCTCCACACCACTCCCTATCTCTGTAACCTCCTCCAGCCCCTAGAACCCTCCCTATCTCTGTAACCTCCTCCAGCCCCTACACCCCTCCCTATCTCTGTAACCTCCTCCAGCCCCTACAACCCTCCCTATCTCTGTAACCTCCTCCAGCCCCTACAACCCTCCCTATCTCTGTAACCTCCTCCAGCCCCTACAACCCTCCCTATCTCTGTAACCTCCTCCAGCCCCTACACCCCTCCCTATCTCGGTAACCTCCTCCAGCCTCTACACCCCTCCCTATCTCTGTAACCTCCTCCAGCCCCTACACCTCTCCCTATCTCTGTAAACTCCTCCAGCCCCTACGCCCCTCCCTATCTCTGTAACCTCCTCCAGCCCCTACAACCCTCCCTATCTCTGTAACCTCCTCCAGCCCCTACACCCCTCCCTATCTCGGTAACCTCCTCCAGCCTCTACACCCCTCCCTATCTCTGTAACCTCCTCCAGCCCCTACACCTCTCCCTATCTCTGTAAACTCCTCCAGCCCCTACGCCCCTCCCTATCTCTGTAACCTCCTCCAGCCGCTAGACCCCTCCCTATCTCTGTAACCTCCTCCAGCCCCTACAACCCCCCCTATCTCTGTAACCTCCTCCAGCCTCTACACCCCTCCCTATCTCTGTAACCTCCTCCAGCCCCCTACACCCCTCCCTATCTCTGTAACCTCCTCCAGCCCCTACAACCCTCCCTATCTCTGTAACCTCCTCCAGCCCCTACAACCCTCCCTATCTCTGTAACCTCCTCTAGCCCCTACAACGCTCCCTATATCTGTAACCTCCCCCAGCCTCTACACCCCTCCCTATCTTTGTAACCTCCTCCAGCCCCTACATCCCTCCCTATCTCTGTAACCTCCTCCAGCCTCTACACCCCTCCCTATCTTTGTAACCTCCTCCAGCCCCTACATCCCTCCCTATCTCTGTAACCTCCTCCAGCCCCTACAACCCTCCCTATCTCTGTAACCTCCTCTAGCCCCTACAACGCTCCCTATCTCTGTAACCTCCTCCAGCCTCTACATCCCTCCCTATCTCTGTAACCTCCTCCAGCCCCCTACACCCCTCCCTATCTCTGTAACCTCCTCCAGCCCCTACAACCCTCCCTATCTCTGTAACCTCCTCCAGCCCCTACAACCCTCCCTATTTCTGTAACCTCCTCCAGCCTCTACACCCCTCCCTATCTCTGTAACCCCCTCCAGCCCCTACATCCCTCCCTATCTGTGTAACCTCGTCCAGCCCCTACAACCCTCCCTATCTCTGTAACCTCCTCCAGCCCCTACAACCCTCCCTATCTCTGTAAACTCTTCTAGCCCCTACACCCCTCCCTATCTCTGTAACCTCCTCCAGCCCCGACACCCCTCCATATCTCTGTAACCTCCTCCAGCCCCTACAACCCTCCCTATCTCTGTAACCTCCTCCAGCCTCTACACCCCTCCGTATCTCCGTGACCTCCTCCAGCCCCTACACCCCTCCCTAGCTCTGTAACCTCCTCCAGCCTCTACACCCCTCCGTATCTCCGTGACCTCCTACACCCCTCCCTAGCTCTGTAACCTCCTCCAGCCCCTACACCCCTCCCTATCTCTGTAACCTCCTCCAGCCCCTACACCCCTCCCTATCTCTGTAACCTCCTCCAGCCCCTACAACCCTCCCTATCTCTGTAACCGCCTCCAGCCCCTACAAACCTCCCTATCTCTGTAACCACCTCCAGCCCCTACAACCCTCCCTATCTCTGTAACCTCCTCCAGCTGCTACAACCCTCCCTATCTCTGTAACCTCCTCCAGCCACTATAACACTCCCTATCTCTGTAACCTCCTCCAGCCCCTACAACCCTCCCTACCTCTGTAAACTCTTCTAGCCCCTACACCCCTCCCTATCTCTGTAACCTCCTCCAGCCCCGACACCCCTCCATATCTCTGTAACCTCCTCCAGCCCCTACATCCCTCCCTATCTCTGCAACCTCCTCCAGCCCCTACAACTCTTCCTATCTCTGTAAACTCCTCCAGCCCCTACACCCCTCCCTATCTCTGTAATCTCCTCCAGCCCCTACAACCCTTCCTATCTCTGTAACCTCCTCCAGCCTCTACACCCCTCCCTATCTCTGTTACCTTCTCCAGCCCCTACAACCCTCCCTATCTCTGTAACCTCCTCCAGGACCTACAACCCTCCCTGTCTCTGTAACCTCCTCCAGCCCCGAAAACCCTCCTGATCTCTGTAACCTCCTCCAGCTGCTACAACCCTCCCTATCTCTGTAACCTCCTCCAGCCACTATAACACTCCCTATCTCTGTAACCTCCTCCAGCCCCTACAACCCTTCCTATCTCTGTAACCTCCTCCAGTCTCTACACCCCTCCCTATCTCTGTAACCTCCTCCAGCCCCTACAACCCTCCCTATCTTTGTAACCTCCTCCAGCCCCTACAACCCTTCCTATCTCTGTAACCTCCTCCAGCCCCTACAACCCTCCCTATCTCTGTAACCTCCGCCAGGCCCTACAACCCTCCCTATCTCTGTAACCTCCTCCAGCCCCTACAACCCTTCCTATCTCTGTAACCTCCTCCAGCCCCTACAACCCTCCCTATCTCTGTAACCTCCGCCAGGCCCTACACCCCTCCCTATCTCTGTAACCTCCTCCGGCCCCTACATCCCTCCCTATCTCAGTAACCTCCTCCAACCCCTACGCCCCTCCCTATCTCTGTAACCTCCTCCAGCCCCTACGCCCCTCCCCATCTCTGTATCCTCCTCCAGGCCCTACAACCCCCTCTATCTCTGTAACCTCTTCCAGCCCCTACAACACTCCCTATCTCTGTAACCTCCTCCAGCCCCTACGCCCCTCCCTATCTCTGTAACCTCCTCCAGCCCCTACGCCCCTCCCTATCTCTGTAACCTCCTCCAGCCCCTACACCCCTCCCTATCTCTGTAACCTCCTCCAGCCCCTACAACCCTCCCTATCTCTGTATCCTCCTCCAGGCCCTACAACCCTCCCTATCTCTGTAACCTCCTCCAGCCCCTACAACCTTCCCTATCTCTGTAACCTCCTCCAGCACCTACAACCCTCCCTATCTCTGTAACCTCCTCCAGCCCTTGCAACCCTCCATATCTCTGTAACCTCCTCCAGCCTCTACACCCCTCCCTATCTCTGTAACCTCCTCCTGTCCCTACAACCCTCCCTATCTCTGTAACCTCCTCCAGCCTCTACACCCCTCCCTATCTCTGTAACCTCCTCCAGCCCCTACAACCCTCCCTATCTCTGTAACCTCCTCCAGGCCCTACAACCCCCCCTATCTCTGTAACCTCCTCCAGCCCCTACAACCCTCCCTATCTTTGTAACCTCCTCGAGCCCCTACAACCCTCCCTATCTCTGTAACCTCCTCCAGCCCCAACAACCCTCCGAGATCTCTGCGCTCCTCCAATTCCGGCCTCTTTTAGCCTCCCCCGATTCCCATCGCTCCACCACTGGTGGCCGTGGCTTCAGCGGCCTGGGGGGCCCTAAGCTCTGGAACTCCCTCCCTGAACCTCTCCCCTCCTCCTCACGTTCCTCCTGGAGCATAACCCTCAGGGCTTTGGTCACCTTCCCTAATGTGCAACTTCAGTGTCAGATGTCGCCTCCCAACCTCTTTGGGATGTTTTATTCTCTTCAGGTTGCTAAGTAAATGCTGTTGTCATGGTTACGCTGAGTGGTTTCCTTGGTTCTGTACTCAGTTCACTTGCGAAAGGATTGGAACAGGCCTTGGGCCTAGTTCAACCTCACCCTGTCTCCCCCTGTACCGAGAGCAAATCCTCCAATAGCAAACCAGGGTGGATACGATGGCATTTTTTTTTAGTGTTTACTCGTTCACACTATTGTTTTAACAATTCTTTCACGGGATGTGGGTGTCGCTGGCAAGGCCCATGCGTTGCCCATCCCTAATTGCCCTCGAACTGAGTGTCTCGCTCGGCCATGTCGGAGGGGCAGTTAAGAGTCGACCACATGGCTGTGGGTCTGGAGTCACATGTAGGCCAGACCCGGGTAAGGGCGGCAGATTTCCTTGAAGGGGCGCTGGTGACCCAGGTGGGTTTTTCCTGACAATGGTTGTCATCGTCGCTATTACTGAGACTAGCTTTTTTTTTTGTTGCAAATTCCTTATTTTATTTAACTGAATTTAAGTTCCACCAGCGGCCGTGATGGGATTTGAAACCGTGTCCCCAGAGCGTGAACCTGGGCCTACTGGATTACCAGCCCTGTGACATTACCGCTCTGCCCCTATGTGCGCACCCAGGCCTGGGTTTATTGCCCATCCCTAACGGCCCTGGGGTGCGGAATTCATTTCCTGGGACCTGCCCTGTGCTGGGATGGAGATCTCCCAATGACGCGAGGTCCCAAGGAAATCAGAGAATGGTTACAGCACAGAAGGAGGCCGTTCAGCCCGTCTACTCCATGCTGGCCCTCTGCAAAAGCGACTGTCCTAGTGCCTCTTAGTCTCCCCCGCAACCCTGCACGTTATTTTCTTCCAGACACTGATCCAATTCCCCTCCTGAAAGCCTCGATCGAACCCACCCTCTCAGGCACCGCATTCCAGACCCTAACCACTCGCTGGGTGAAAAAAGTTTCTCCTCCTGTCTCCGTTGCTTCTTTCACCAATCGCCTCAAATCAGTGTCCCTCTGGTTCTCGATCCTTCCACCAATGGGAACAGTTTCTCCCGATCGACTCTGCCCCCGACCCCTCACGATTTTGAACACCTCTATCAAATCTCCTCTCAACCTTCTCTTCTCCGAGGAGAACAGTCCCAGCTTCTCCAATCTATCCACGGAACTGGTAACCCTCATTCCTGGAACCATTCTCGGGAATCTTTTCCGCACCCTCTCTAACGCCTTCACATCCTTCCTAACGTGCGGAGCCCAGAACTGTGCACAATACTCCAGCTGAGGCCAAACTAGTGTCTTATACAAGGTTAGCATAAACATCCTGGCTCTTGTACTCTAAGCCCCTATTAATAAAAGCAAAGAACTGCGGAGGCTGGTGGGGTGATAAGTGAGGACAAGGGGGACCCTATCGTGTTTCTGGGAGGGAGAGGAAGGCGTGAGGGCGGATTTGCGGGAGATGGGCCGGACACGGTTGAGGGCCCTGTCAACGACCGTGGGTGGAAAACCTCGGTTAAGGAAGAAGGAGGACATGTCAGAGGAACTGTTTTTGAAAGTGGCATCATCAGAACAGATGCGACGGAGGCGAAGGAACTGAGAGAATGAGATGGAGTCCTTACAGGAAGCGGGGTGTGAGGAGCTGTAGTCGAGGTAGCTGTGGGAGTCGGTAGGCTTGTAATGGATATTGGTGGACAGTCTATCACCAGAAATTGAGACAGAGAGGTCAAGGAAGGGAAGGGAAGTGTCAGAGATGGACCATGTGAAAATGATGGAGGGGTGGAGATTGGAAGCAAAATTAATAAATTTTTCCAGGTCCCGACGAGAGCATGAAGCAGCACCGAAGTAATCATCGATGTACCGGATAAAGAGTTGTGGGAGGGGGCTGGAGTAAGACTGGAACAAGGAATGTTCCACATACCCCATAAAGAGACAGGCATAGCTGGGGCCCATGCAGGTACCCATAGCCACACCTTTTATTTGGAGGAAGTGAGAGGAAAGCCTTTGCATTCAAAGGATCATCCTCCGCCATTTCCGCCAACTCCAGCATGATGCCACCACCAAACACATCTTCCCTTCACCCCCCCCGGCGGCATTCCATAGGGATCGTTCCCTCCGGGACACCCTGGTCCACTCCTCCATCACCCCCTACTCCTCAACCCCCTCCCACGGCACCTTCCCATGCAACCGCAGAAGGTGCAACACCTGCCCCTTCACTTCCCCTCTCCTCACCGTCCAAGGCCCCAAACACTCCTTTCAAGTGAAGCAGCATTTCACTTGCACTTCCCTCAACTTAGTCTACTGCATTCGTTGCTCCCAATGCGGTTTCCTCTACGTTGGAGAGACCAAACGCAGACTGGGTGACCGCTTTGCGGAACACCTTCGGTCTGTCTGCAAGCATGACCCAGACCTCTCTGTTGTTTGCTATTTCAACACTCCACCCTGCTCTCATGCCCACATGTCCGTCCTTGGCCTGCTGCATTGTTCCAGTGATAGCTCAACGCAAACTGGAGGAACAGCACCTCATCTTCCGACTAGGCACTTTACAGCCTTCCGGACTGAAAATTGAGTTCAACAATTTTAGATCATGAACTCTCTCCTCCATCCCCGCCCCCTTTCCGATCCCCTTTTTCCAATAATTTATATAGATTTTTCTTTCCCCACCTCTTTCCATTATTTTTAAATGTATTTCCAACCATTGTTTTCTCTCTACCTTTTAGCCTATTTCGATTCCCCCCACCCCACCCCCACTAGGGCTATCTGTACCTTGCTCGTCCTGCTTTCTACCCTTAATGCCCCCATTAGCACATTCCTTTAGATAATATCACCACCTTCAACACCTCTTTGGCCTTTTGTCTGTGACATCTTCTGGTTATCTCCACCTATCACTGGCCCTTTATCCAGCTCTACCTGTCCCACCCCCCTTAAACCAGCTTATATTTCACCTCTTTCCTATTTTTACTTAGTTCTGTCATGAGGACTCGTAACATCAACTGTGCTCCTCTCCGCCGATGCTGCCAGACCTGCTGAGTTTTTCCAGGTATTTCTGTTTCTGTTATGCCCCTATTAATAAAGCCCAGGATACTGTCTGCTTTATTAGCCACTCTCTCCACTTGCCCTGCCACCTTCAATGATTTATTTATTTTAATTCATTCACAGGATGTGGGCTTCGCTGGCTGGGCGCAGCATTTATTGCCCATCCCTAATCGCCCCTTGAGAAGCTGGTGGTGAGCTGCCTTCTTGAGCCGCTGCAGTCCCTGTGGTGTAGGTACACCCACAGCGCTGTTAGGGAGGCAGTTCAAGGATTTTGACCCAGCGACAGTGAAGGAACGGCCGATATATTTCCAAGTCAGGATGGTGAGTGACTTGGAGGGGAACTTCCAGGTGGTGGTGTTCCCCATGTGTCTGCTGCCCTTGTCCTTCTAGATGGTAGAGGTCGTGGGTTTGGAAGGTGCTGTCGAAGGAGCCTTGGTGAGTTTTTGCACATATAAACCCAGGTCCCTCTGCTGCTTTAGGATTGTACCTCTCACTGTCACTAAATCTGGGCTGCTTGCCTGATACAGAAATATCTATTGATTCATCACAGGCTGAGGTACAGCCTGGCTTTTCCTGTCTGTGGTTACCGTGTCCGCCCACACTGGATGACATTAGGTGACAGTGTTTACATGGTATTTCCCCGCTCTGCTCCCTTGGTTGGATCACTCCGCTTTTCCTTCTCTTTGTGTGTGTGCCCCCCACCCGTCTCTCTCTCTCTCTCTCTCATCTCAAACTCTGTCTGTCTCT
>NW_027600795.1:0-9495 GCF_964194155.1 Cetorhinus maximus | reverse complement strand
AATACCAGGATCAGTGGCAGCCTGTGATGCCCTGCAGGTTGAATATCCCTCCCTTGCCCCCTCCATCTCCTCCTGAGGCCACGTTTCACTCAGTGAGTGATAAACAGCTTCCTGCTATCACCTGATTCTCACAATGAGTCCTGGAAAGTGCCTCTTTCTCTCCTCCTACTCCCTCTGATTAACATTACCCTGTTCAGTACATGGTCAGGGGCTGGTCTAGCGGCCGCAGGAATTAAAGAGCACAATTCACCAAAATAGAAGGAACACAACACCCTCATCAGACTCTTCATTACACACGACACTGCATTCATCATGTGACTTCTAACTGCATAAAACCTCCCCGAGATGCTTCACGAAAATGTAGATCAGACAGAATCTGACCCCGAGCCACATACGGGGATATTAGGGACAGGTGACCAAAATCTCAGTCAAAGAGGTCGGTTTTAAGGAGCATCTTAAAGGAGGAGAGAGAGAGAGAGACAGAGAGAGAGAGAGAGAGAGAGAGGGAGAGAGAGAGAGAGGCGGAGAGGTTTAGGGAGGGAATTCCAGAGCTTAGGGTCCCAGGCAGCTGAAGGCACGGCCGCCAATGGTGGAGCGATGGGAATCGGGGGATGGTCAAGAGGCCGGAATTGGAGGAGTGCAGAGATCTCGGAGGGTTGTAGGGGCTGGAGGAGGTTACAGAGATAGGGAGGGTTGTAGGGGGTGGAGGAGGTTACAGAGATAGGGAGGGTTGTAGGGGCTGGAGGAGGTAACAGAGATAGGGAGGGTTGTAGGGGGTGGAGGAGGTTACAGAGACAGGGAGGGTTGTAAGGGCTGGAGGAGGTTACAGAGATAGGGAGGGGTGTAGGGGCTGGAGGAGGTTACAGAGATAGGGAGGGGTGTAGGGGCTGGAGGAGGTTACAGAGATAGGGAGGGGTGTAGGGGCTCGAGGAGGTTACAGAGATAGGGAGGGGTGTAGGGGCTGGAGGAGGTTACAGAGATAGGGAGGGGTGTAGGGGCTGGAGGAGGTTACAGAGATAGGGAGGGTTGTAGGGGCTGGAGGAGGTTACAGAGATAGGGAGGATTGTAGGGGCTGGAGGAGGTTACAGAGATAGGGAGGGTTGTAGGGGCTGGAGGAGGTAACAGAGATAGGGAGGGTTGTAGGGGGTGGAGGAGGTTACAGAGACAGGGAGGGTTGTAAGGGCTGGAGGAGGTTACAGAGATAGGGAGGGGTGTAGGGGCTGGAGGAGGTTACAGAGATAGGGAGGGGTGTAGGGGCTGGAGGAGGTTACAGAGATAGGGAGGGGTGTAGGGGCTGGAGGAGGTTACAGAGATAGGGAGGGGTGTAGGGGCTGGAGGAGGTTACAGAGATAGGGAGGGGTGTAGGGGCTGGAGGAGGTTACAGAGATAGGGAGGGTTGTAGGGGCTGGAGGAGGTTACAGAGATAGGGAGGATTGTAGGGGCTGGAGGAGGTTACAGAGATAGGGAGGGTTGTAGGGGCTGGAGGAGGTTACAGAGATAGGGAGGATTGTAGGGGCTGGAGGAGGTTACAGAGATAGGGAGGGTGGTAGGGGCTGGAGGAGGTTACAGAGATAGGGAGGGTTGTAGGGGCTGGAGGAGGTTACAGAGATAGGGAGGGAGGTAGGGGCTGGAGGAGGTTACAGAGATAGGGAGGGTTGTAGGGGCTGGAGGAGGTTACAGAGATAGGAAGAGTTGTAGGGGCTGGGGAAGGTTACAGAGATAGGGAGGGTTGTAGGGGCTGGAGGAGGTTACAGAGATAGGGAGGGTGGTAGGGGCTGGAGGAGGTTACAGAGATAGGGAGGGTGGTAGGGGCTGGAGGAGGTTACAGAGATAGGGAGGGTGGTAGGGGCTGGAGGAGGTTACTGAGTGGATTGAGGGGGAGGAGAGGGTCTGATGTTGGGGGTTTAACTGACCGTACATGTTACCGAATCCACTGAGAATAATTTGGACCAAAACCCTCCATTTTCAAAATGAAAGCATGTTCATCCCTTGAATCATTACGACACAGGAGGCCATTCGGCCCATCGAGTCCATGTTGATTCTCTGTGGACCAATCCAGTCAGTCCCATTCCCCCATGCTCTCCCCCCGTAACCCTCCAAGTTTATTTCCCTTCAGCGTCCATCCAATTTCCTCTTGAAATTCTTCACCGTCTCCGCTCCCACCCGCCTCGTGGGCAGCGAGTTCCAGGTCATTACCATTTTCTGGGTAAAAAAATTCCTCTCATCCCCCCCCTTCATCAGCCGCCCAAAACCTTAAATCCATCTCATTCCCGGTCCATGTCCCATCAGCCAATGGGAACAGCTTTTCCTTGACGACCTTATCCAAACCTGTCACCACCTTGTCCACCTCTAACAAATCCCCCCCCATCAATCTCCTTTGCCCCAAAGAGAACAGGCCCAACTTCTCCAACCTCCTAACCCTGTCTCTAAAACCCCCTCATCCCTGGGACCGTTCTGGTCAATCTGCTCCGCAACCCTCTCAAAGACCCTCACACCCTCCCTAAAGTGTGGTGACCAGAACTGAACACAACTCTCCAGCTGGGGCCTAACCAGAGTTTTACACAGGTTCAGTGTAACCTCCCTGCTCTTGTATACAATTCCTCTATAATGTCCATGATCCCCCGAATGTCGTTCCCAATATGTCTGGTCACCTTCAAACATCACCCCACATTGACCCTCCAGGTTCCTCTATCCGTGTACACCTTCCCCGTACCTTCATCATCCAACCCCCACCCCACCGAGAGTTCAGGACACGAGGGATCCTCGTGCCAGAGTTCCTACTCTTGATCACTGATGTGCCTGACCCCGAATGGAACCTGTTGGCACTGGCTGAAGGTCAATCAAGCTGGGATGTGAAGCCTTCTAGTGTCAAATATGCCACCAACGCTACGAAGACTCTCACGCTCAGGTACCGGAGGTTGATCGGTGCCAGACTAGAACGAGGGCAGCAGACACATTGGGAACACCACCACCTCCAAGCCACTCACCATCCTGACTTGGAAATATATCGGCCGTTCCTTCACTGTCGCTGGGTCAAAATCCTGGAACTCCCTCCCTAACAGCACTGTGGGTGTACCTACACCACATGGACTGCAGCGGCTCAAGAAGGCAGCTCGCCCCCACCTTCTCAAGGGGCAATTAGGGATGGGCAATAAATGCTGACCTAGCCAGCGATACCCACATTCTGAGAATGAAGGAATGCAGTGAAGACATTGGTATACACTGCTCAGTCAATTCTCATCATTTCACCGTCCTCCCCCATTATTCTACACACCTAATTACAACATTATTCCTTTGCAGATTCCTCGAAAACATCCAGACTATCTTCATCACCTGTCTTCAGTCTCTCCAATCCATGGGTGCCATCATTGTCCTCATGCTCAGTTACATGGGTATCCTTCTCTGCTGTGTCTGTAACAAGCTGACACTGCCCAGCGCAGTGCTGAGGGAGCGCCGCACTGTCGGAGGGTCAGTGCTGAGGGAGCGCCGCACTGTCGGAGGGTCAGTGCTGAGGGAGCGCCGCACTGTCGGAGGGTCAGTGCTGAGGGAGCGCCGCACTGTCGGAGGGTCAGTGCTGAGGGAGCGCCGCACTGTCGGAGGGTCAATGCTGAGGGAGCGCCGCACTGTCGGAGGGTCAGTGCTGAGGGAGCGCCGCACTGTCGGAGGGTCAGTGCTGAGGGAGCGCCGCGCTGTCGGAGGGTCAGTGCTGAGGGAGCGCCGCACTGTCGGAGGGTCAGTGCTGAGGGAGCGCAGCACTGTCGGAGGGTCAGTACTGAGGGAGCGCCGCACTGTCGGAGGGTCAGTGCTGAGGGAGCGCCGCATTGTTGGAGGGTCAGTACTGAGTGAGTGCCGCACTTTTGGAGGGTCAGTGCTGAGGGTGCGCTGCACTATTGGAGGGTCAGTGCTGAAGGAGCACCACTTTCGGAGTTTCAGTACTGAGGGATCGCTGCACTGTCGGAGGGTCAGTACTGAGGGAGTGCCGCACTGTTGGAGGGTCAGTACTGAGGGAGTGCCGCACTTTTGGAGTTTCAGTACTGAGGGAGCGCTGCACTGTTGGAGGGTCAGTACTGAGGGAGTGCCGCACTGTTGGAGGGTCAGTACTGAGGGAGCGCCGCACTGTTGGAGGATCAGTACTGAGAGAGCGCCGCACTGTCGGAGGGTCAGTGCTGAGAGAGCGCCGCACTGTCGGAGGGTCAGTACTGAGGGAGCGCCGCACTGTCGGAGGGTCAGTACTGAGGGAGTGCCGCACTGTCGGAGGGTCAGTACTGAGGGAGCACCGCACTGTCGGAGGGTCAGTACTGAGGGAGTGCTGCACAGCCATTACTTCAAAGGGACAGGGAGTTTGCGATGCTGCCCTGACCAATACTCTTCCCTCAACCAACATCCGACACAGATTACCTCATTGCTCTGTGTGGGATCTTGCTGTGCTTCAGTATAACTCTCCTCAGCTCAGCTCAGCTCAACTCAGCTGATTACAATTGCATTTCCAATTGAAGGGTCTGGAGTTTGATTTTAGGCATTGTCCCTGAACACCAGGAGGTGACGGGGGCCCCTATGATGTGGTCTCCTTGTGAAGGTTTTCAGTCAGTTGCAGTGTGCACCAGTCAGATATTTGACCATGGTGTGCCTCACAGCTGAGCTCAGAGACCGCTCTCAGCCAGAATTTACACAGAATGCTGCCTAGATTTCCAGCACAGAGACGGGCCATTCGGCCCATCCACACCTCCCCCCCCTCTCTCCATCTCCCCCCATCACCATATTCTTCTATTCCTTTCTCCCTCATGTGTTTATCCAGCTTCCCCCTTAAATGTATCGATACTATTCACCTCGACCACTCCCTGTGGGAGCGAGTCCCACATTCTCCCCACTCCCTGTGGGAGCGAGTCCCACATTCTCCACACTCCCTGTGGGAGCGAGTCCCACATTCTCCCCACTCCCTGTGGGAGCGAGTCCCACATTCTCCCCACTCCCTGTGGGAGCGAGACCCACATTCTCCCCACTCCCTGTGGGAGCGAGACCCACATTCTCCCCACTCCCTGTGGGAGCGAGTCCCACATTCTCCCCACTCCCCGTGGGAGCGAGTCCCACATTCTCCCCACTCCCTGTGGGGTGAGTCCCACATTCTCCCCACTCTCTGGGTGAAGGAGTTTCTCCTGAATTCCCCATCGGATTTATTAGTGACTGTCTTATATCGATGGGCCCCTAGTTCTGGTCTCCCTCCCCCACCCCCACAAGGGGAAACATCTTCTCTACGTCGACCCTATCGAAACCCCCTCCGTCATTTTAAAGAGCTCGATCAGGTCACCCCCCTCGGCCGTCTCTTTTCTAGAGGAGAGAGCCCCGGCCTGTTCAATCTTTCCTGATCGTTCTAATCTTTCGTCATTCTTTCTTACACATTCTCCAGTGGCTCAAAATCCGTTTAATAAAATGGAGACCGGGACTGTGCGCGGTAACTCCGAGTGTGGGATACGGAGACCGGGACTGTGCACGGTAACTCCGAGTGTGGGAGACGGAGACCGGGACTGTGCGCGGTAACTCCGAGTGTGGGATACGGAGACCGGGACTGTGCACGGTAACTCCGAGTGTGGGATAGAGAGACCGGGACTGTGCGCGGTAACTCCGAGTGTGGGATACGGAGACCGGGACTGTGCACGGTAACTCAGAGTGTGGGATACGGAGACCGGGACTGTGCGCGGTAACTCCGAGTGTGGGATAGAGAGACCGGGACTGTGCGCGGTAACTCCGAGTGTGGGATACGGAGACCGGGACTGTGCGCGGTAACTCCGAGTGTGGGATACGGAGACCGGGACTGTGCGCGGTAACTCCGAGTGTGGGATACGGAGACCGGGACTGTGCATGGTAACTCCGAGTGTGGGATAGAGAGACCGGGACTGTGCACGGTAACTCCGAGTGTGGGATACGGAGACCGGGACTGTGCACGGTAACTCCGAGTGTGGGATACGGAGACCGGGACTGTGCGCGGTAACACCGAGTGTGGGATACGGAGACCGGGACTGTGCACGGTAACTCCGAGTGTGGGATAGAGAGACTGGGACTGTGCACGGTAACTCCGAGTGTGGGATAGAGAGACCGGGACTGTGCGCGGTAACTCCGAGTGTGGGATACGGAGACCGGGACTGTGCGCAGTAACTCCGAGTGTGGGATACGGAGACCGGGACTGTGCGCGGTAACTCCGAGTGTGGGATAGAGAGACCGGGATTGTGCGCGGTAACTCCGAGTGTGGGATACGGAAACCGGGACTGTGCGCGGTAACTCCGAGTGTGGGATAGAGAGACCGGGACTGTGCGCGGTAACTCCGAGTGTGGGATACGGAGACTGGAGGTGTACACAGTAATTCCGAGTGTGGGATACGGAGACCGGGACCGTGCGTGGTAACTCCGAGTGTGAGATATGGAGACTGGAGGTGTACACAGTAATTCCGAGTGTGAGATATGGAGACTGAAGGTGTACACAGTAATTCCGTGTGAGATACGGAGACTGGAGGTGTACACAGTAATTCCGAGTGTGAGATACGGAGACTGGAGGTGTACACAGTAATTCCGAGTGTGAGATACGGAGACTGGAGGTGTACACAGTAATTCCGAGTGTGAGATACGGAGACTGGAGGTGTACACAGTAATTCCGAGTGTGAGATACGGAGACTGGAGGTGTACACAGTAATTCCGAGTGTGAGATACGGAGACTGGAGGTGTACACAGTAATTCCTAGTGTGAGATACGGAGACTGGAGGTGTACACAGTAATTCCGAGTGTGAGATACGGAGACTGGAGGTGTACACAATGTCGTGTGATCAATGTCCTGTACAAATTGAATGTCACTTCTCTGCTTTTCAATTCTATCTGTTGTGGGGGTCACTGCGGGGGAAGGTGGGGGTCGCTGTGGGGGAGGGTGGGGATCGCTGTGTTGTGGGGGTGGGGGTCGCTGTGGTGGGGGGGGTCGCTGTGTTGTGGGGGTGGGGATCTCTGTGGTGGGGGGGTGGGGATCGCTGTGTTGTAGGTGTGGGGGTCACTGTGTTGTGAGGGTGGGGGTTGCTGTGTTGTGGGGGTGAGGTCGCTGTGTTGTTGGGGTGGGGATTGCTGTGTTGTGGGGATGGGGGTCGCTGTGTTGTGAGGGTGGGGGTCGCTGTGTTGTGGGGGGGGGGGTCGCTGTGTTGTTGGGGTGGGGATTGCTGTGTTGTGGGGGTGAGGTCGCTGTGTTGTTGGGGTGGGGATTGCTGTGTTGTGGGGGTGGGGGTCTCTGTGGTGGGGGGGTCGCTGTGTTGTGGGGGTGGGGGTCGCTGTGTTGTGGGGGTGGGGATCGCTGTGTTGTGGGGGTCGCTGTGTTGTGGGGGTGGGGGTCACTGTGTTGTGGGGGTGGGGGTCTCTGTGTTGTGGGGGTGGGGGTCGCTGTGTTGTGGGGGTCGCTGTGGTGGGGGGGTGGGGATCGCTGTGTTGTGGGTGTGGGGGTCGCTGTGTTGTGAGGGTGGGGGTCTCTGTGTTGTGGGGGTGGGGGTCGCTGTGTTGTGGGGGTGGGGATCTCTGTGTTGTGGGGGTGGGGGTCGCTGTGGTGGGGGGGTGGGGATCGCTGTGTTGTGGGTGTGGGGGTCGCTGTGTTGTGGGAGAGGGGATCTCTGTGTTGTTGGGGTGGGGGTTGCTATGTTGTGAGGGTGGGGGTCGCTGTGTTGTGAGGGTGGGGGTCGCTGTGTTGTGGGGGTGGGTGTTGCTGTGTTGTTGGGGTGGGGATCTCTGTGTTGTTGGGGTGGGGGTTGCTATGTTGTGAGGGTGGGGGTTGCTGTGTTGTGGGGGGGGGGGGTCGCTGTGTTGTGGGGGTGGGGATCTCTGTGTTGTGGGGGTGGGGGTCGCTGTGTTGTGGGGGTGGGGATCTCTGTGTTGTGGGGGTGGGGGTCGCTGTGTTGTGGGGGTGGGGATCTCTGTGTTGTTGGGGTGGGGGTCGCTGTGTTGTGAGGGTGGGGGTTGCTGTGTTGTGGGGGTGGGGGTCGCTGTGTTGTGGGGGTGGGGATTGCTGTGTTGTGGGGGGGGGGTCGCTGTGTTGTGAGGGTGGGTGTCGCTGTGTTGTGGGGGGGGGTCGCTGTGTTGTTGGGGTGGGGATCTCTGTGTTGTGGGGGTCGCTGTGTTGTGGGGGTGGGGGTCGCTGTGTTGTGGGGGTGGGGGTCGCTGTGTTGTGGGGGTGAGGGTCGCTGTGTTGTGAGGGTGGGGATCTCTGTGTTGTGAGGGTGGGGATCTCTGTGTTGTGGGGGTAGGGGTCGCTGTGTTGTGGGGGTGGGGGTCGCTGTGTTGTGGGAGAGGGGATCTCTGTGTTGTTGGGGTGGGGGTTGCTATGTTGTGAGGGTGGGGGTCGCTGTGTTGGGGTGGGGATCTCTGTGTTGTGGGGGTGGGGGTCGCTGTGTTGTGGGAGAGGGGATCTCTGTGTTGTGGGGGTGGGGGTCGCTGTGTTGTGGGGGTGGGGGTCGCTGTGTTGTGGGAGAGGGGATCTCTGTGTTGTTGGGGTGGGGGTTGCTATGTTGTGAGGGTGGGGGTTGCTGTGTTGTGAGGGTGGGGGTCGCTGTGTTGGGGTGGGGATCTCTGTGTTGTGGGGGTGGGGGTCGCTGTGTTGTGGGGGTGGGGGTCGCTGTGTTGTGGGGGTGGGGGTCGCTGTGTTGTGGGAGAGGGGATCTCTGTGTTGTTGGGGTGGGGGTCGCTATGTTGTGAGGGTGGGGGTCGCTGTGTTGTGGGGGTGGGGTTCGCTGTGTTGTGAGGGTGGGGGTCGCTGTGTTGTGAGGGTGGGGGTCGCTGTGTTGTGAGGGTGGGGGTCACTGTGTTGTGGGGGTGGGTGTCGCTGTGTTGTGAGGGTGGGGGTCGCTGTGTTGTGAGGGTGGGGGTCGCTGTGTTGTGAGGGTGGGGGTCGCTGTGTTGTGGGGGTGGGTGTTGCTGTGTTGTTGGGGTGGGGATCTCTGTGTTGTTGGGGTGGGGGTTGCTGTGTTGTGAGGGTGGGGGTCGCTGTGTTGTGAGGGTGGGGGCCTCTGTGTGTGGGGGTGGGTGGGTATTGCTGTGTTGTGGGAGAGGGGATAGTGAATGGCGGCCGGGGTAGTCTGATCTCTGTCAGTTAAGGTTCCTGAACTCAAACCCGTGCAGTTGTGTTCTCCATCATGTTCCGGGAGCTGTTCGCTGAATCTGATCCACACCGATTTGGAAACATGTTCTCCACGGTCTACACTCTATTCCAGCTGCTCACCCTGGACGACTGGACCCTGGTGTACTTCACAAGCCGGGATGCAGGTGAATGACGGCGTTTACCAGTCCCAGTGAGATCTTCCTATAGACCCACCTCCCACTGAGCTGCAGGGTTACTGGGCACCACCCACACAGTGAGCAGGAGTGGACCACTCGGCCCATCGAGGAGCCTGCTCTGCCATTCGATAGCTGCTCTTGGGCTTCACCTCCACTTTCCTACCCGCTCCCCAAATCCCTTAATTCCCTGAGACACCAAATATCTGTC
>NW_027600794.1:0-9519 GCF_964194155.1 Cetorhinus maximus | reverse complement strand
CTCTATCTCGCTCGACCCCGTCTCTCTCTCTCTCTCTCGCTCGCTCGACCCTGTCTCTCTCTCTGCTCGACCCCGTCTCTCTCTCTCTCGCTCGACCCCGTCTCTCTCTCTCTCGCTCGACCCCGTCTCTCTCTCTTTCTCTCTCCACCCCGTCTCTCTCTCGCTAGACCCTGTCTCTCTCTCTTGCTCGACCCCGTCTCTCTCTCTCTCAGCCCCGCCACTCTCTCTCACGACTCCGTCTCTCTCTCACTCTCTCTCGACCCCATCTCTCTCTCGCTCTACCCGTCTCTCTCTCTCTCTCTCTCTCGACCCCGTCTCTCTTCATCACTCGACCCTGTCTTTCTCTCTCTCTCGACCACGTCTCTCTCTCGCTTGACCCCGTCTTTCTCTCTCACTCGACACCGTCTCTCTCTCTCGCTCGACCCCGTGTCTCTCTCTCGCTCGACACCGTCTCTCTCTGTCTTACTCTCGCTCGACCCCGTCTCTCTCTCTCTCTCGACCCCGTCTCTCTTCATCACTCGACCCCGTCTTTCTCTCTCTCTCGACCACGTCTCTCTCTCGATTGACCCCGTCTCTCTCTCTCGCTTGACACCGTCTCTCTCTCTCACTCGACACCGTCTCTCTCTCTCTCGCTCGCTCGACACCGTCTCTCTCTCTATCTCGACCCCATCTCTCTCTCTCTCGCTCGACCCCATTTCACTCTCTCTCTCGCTCGACCCCGTCTCTCTCTAACTCGCTCGACCCCGTCTCTCTCTCTCTCTCTCTACACCATCTCTCTCTCGCGCTCGACCCCGTCTCTCTCTAACTCGCTCGACCCCGTCTCTCTCTCTCTCGTTCGACCCCGTCTCTCTCTAACTCGCTCGACCCCATCTCTCTCTCTCTCTCTCGACACCATCTCTCTCTCGCGCTCAACCCCGTCTCTCTCTCTCTCTCTCGCTCAACCTCCTCTCTCTCTCTCGCTCGTTCCAGTCTGTCTCTCTCTCGCTCGGCCCCGTCTCTCTCTCTCTTGCTCGACCCTGTCTCTCTCTCTCTCTCGCTCGACCCCGTCTCTCTCTCTCTCTCTCGTTCAATCTCCTCTCTCTCTCTCGCTCAATCAGGTCTGTATCTCTCGCTCAACCCCGTCTCTCTCTCTCGATCGCTCGAAACCACTCGCTCTCTCGTGCTCGAATCCGTCCATCTTTCTCTCTCGCTCGACCCCGTCTCTCTCTCTCTCTCACTCGACCCCGTCTCTCTCTCTCTCTCTCGCTCTACCCCGTCTCTCTCTCTCGCTCGCTCGACCCGGTCTCTCTCTCTCTCGCTCGACCCTGTCTCTCTCTCTCTCTCTCTCTACCCCATCTCTCTCTCTCGTTCTCGCTCGACCCCGTCTCGCACTCTGGCGCTTGTCCCGTCTCTCTCTCTCGCTCGACTCCGTCTCTCTCTATCTCTCGCTCGACCCCGTCTCTCTCTCTCTCTCTCGCTCGACACCGTCTCTCTCTCTCTCTCTCGCTCGTCCCCGTCTCTCTCTCTCGCTCACTCGCTCGACCCCGTCTCTCTCTCTCTCTCTCGGCCCCGCCACTCTCTCTCTCGACCACGTCTCTCTCTCACTCTCTCTTGACCCCGTCTCTCTCTCGCTCGACCCTGTCTCTCTCTCTCTCTCTCGCTCGACCCCGTCTCTGTTTATCACTCGACCCCGTCTTTCTCTCTCTCTCGACCACGTCTCTCTCTCGCTTGACCCCGTCTCTCTCTCTCGCTCGACACCGTCTCTCTCTCGCTCGACCCCGTTTCTCTCTCTCTCTCGCTCGACCCCGTCTCTCTTTCTCTCTCTCGCTAGACCCCGTCTCTCTCTAACTCGCTTGACCCCGTCTCTCTCTAGCTCGCTTGACCCCGTCTATCTCTCTCTCTCACACACGACCCCGTCTCTCTCTCGCTCGCTCGCTCGACCCCGTCTCTCTCTCTCTCTTTCTCGCTAGACCCCGTCTCTCTCTCGCTCGACACCGTCTCTCTCTCGCTCGACCACGTCTCTCTCTCTCTCTCTCTCCAGTTCGACCCCGTCTCTCTCTCGCTCGACCCCGTCTCTCTCTCTCTCTCTTGCTTGACCCCGTCTCCCTCTCTCTCTCGACCCCGTCTCTCTCTATCGCTCAACCCCGTCTTTCTCTCTCTCTCATTCATGACTCTCTCTCGCTTGACCCCGTCTCTCTCTCTCGCTCGACATCGTCTCTCTCTCTCGCTTGACCCCGTCTCTCTCTCTCGCTCGACACCATCTCTCGCTCTCTCGCTCGACCCCGTCTCTCTCTCTCGCTCGACCCCATCTCTCTCTCGCTCGACCCCGTCTCTCTCTCTATCTCTCTTGCTCGACCCCGTCTCTCTCTAACTCGTTCAACCCCGTCTCTCTCTCTCTCTCGCTCATCCTCCTTCTCTCTCTCTCTCGCTCGATCCCGTCTGTCTCTCTCGCTCTCGACCCCGTCTCTATCTCTGTCTCGCTCGACCCCGTCTCTCTCTCTCTCTCTCGCTCACAATCCTTCTCTCTCTCTCTCGTTCGATCCCGTCTCTCTCTCTCGCTCTCGCTCGACCCCGTCTCGCTCTCTCGCTCAACCCCGTCTCTCTCTCTCTCTCCCTCGACCCCGTCTCTCTCTCTCTCTCCGCTCAATCCCGTCTCTCTCCCTCTCTCTCGCTCAACTCGTCTCGCTCTCTCTCTCTCGCTCAACCCCGTCTCTCTCTCTCTCTCCCTCGACCCCGGCTCTCTCTCTCTCTCTCGCTCGATCCCGTCTCTCTCTCTCTCTCTCACTCGATCCCGTCTCTCTCCCTCTCTCTCGCTCGACTCGTCTCGCTCTCTCTCTCGCTCAACCCCGTCTCTCTCTCTCTCTCTCGACCCCATCTCTCTCTCTGTCTCGACCAATTCCCTCTCTCGCTTGACCCCGTCTCTCTCTCTCACTCGACACCGTCCCTCTCTCACGCTCGCTTGATCCCGTCTCTCTCTCGCTCGACCCCGTCTCTCTCTCTCGCTCGACCCCATCTCTCGCTCTCTCTCGCTCGACCCCATCTCTCTCTCTCTCTCTCTTGCTCGACCCCATCTCTCTCTCTCTCTCTCGCTCGATCCTGTCTCTCTCTCTCGCTCGACCCCATCTCTCTCTCTCTCTTGCTCGACCCCGTCTCTCTCTCTCGCTCGACACCGTCTCTCTCTCGCTCGACCCCGTCTCTCTCTCTCTCTCGCTCGACCCCGTCTCTCTCCCTCTCTCTCTCGCTCGACCTCGTCTCTCTCTCTCTCGCTCGACCCCGTCTCTCTCTCGCTCGACCCCGTCACTCTCTCTCTCTCTCGCTCGACCCCGTCTCTCCCTCTCTCTCTCTCGCTCGACCTCATCTCTCTCAATCTCTCTCTCTCGACCCCATCTCTCTCTCTCTCTCTCGCTTGACCCCGTCTCTCTCTCTCTCTCTCACTCGGCCCCGTCTCTCTCTCTCTCTCTCGCTCTCCCCCGTCTCTCTCCCTCTCTCTCGCTCAACTCGTCTCGTTCTCTCTCTCTCGACCCCGTCTCTCTCTATCGCTCGACCCCGTCTTTCTCTCTCTCTCGACCACGTCTCTCGCTCGCTTGACCCCCTCTCTCTCTCTCGCTCGACACCGTCTCTCTCTCTCACGCTCGCTTGATCCCATCTCTCTCTCGCTCGACCCCGTCTCTCTCTCTCGCTCGACCCCGTCTCTCTCTCTCTCTTGCTCGACCCCATTTCTCTCTCTCTCTCTCTTGCCCAAACCCGTCTCTCCTCTCTAACTCGTTCGACCCCGTCTCTCTCTCTCTCTCGATCGAACCGTCTCGCTCTCTCTCTCTCGCTCGACCCCGTCTCTCCCTCTCGCTCCACCAAGTCTCTCTCTCTCTCTCGCTCCACCCCGTCTCTCCTCGCTCGACCCCGTCTCTCTCTCTCTCGCTCGACCCCGTCTCTCTCTCTCTCTCTCGACCCCGTCTCTCTCTCTGGCTCCACCAAGTCTCTCTCTCTCTCTCGCTCGACCCCGTCTCTCTTTCTCGCTCGACCCCGTCTCTCTCTAACTCGCTTGGCCCCGTCTCTCTCTAACTCGCTTGACCCCGTCTCTCTCTCTCTCGCTCGACCCCGTCTCTCTCTCTCGCTCGACACCGTCTCTCTCTCACTCGACACCGTCTCTCTCTCTCTCTCTCGCTCAACCCCCTCTCTCTCTCTCTCGCTCGACCCCGTCTCTCTCTCTCTCTCGCTTGACCCTATCTCTCTCTCTCTCTCTCTTGCTCGACCCCGTCTCTATCTAACTCGCTCGACCCCGTCTCTCTCTCTCTCTCTCGCTCGATCCCATCTCTCTCTCTCGCTCGACCCCTCTCTCTCTCTCTCTCGCTCGACCCCGTCTCTCTCTCGCTCGACCCCGTCTCTCTCTCGCTCGACCCCGTTTCTCTCTCTCTCTCTCTCTCGCTCGACCCCGTCTCCCTTTCTCTCTCGACTCCATTTCTCTCTCTCTCTCTCGCTCTCGCTCGACCCCATCTCTGTCTCTGTCGCTTGTCCCATCTCTCCCTCTCCCTCGCTTGACCCCGTCTCTCTCTATCGCTCGACCCCGTCTTTCTCTCTCTCTCGACCACGTCTCTCGCTCGCTTGACCCCGTCTCTCTCTCTCGCTCGACACCGTCTCTCTCTCTCACGCTCGCTTGATCCCGTCTCTCTCTCTCTCGCTCGACCCCGTCTCTCTCTCTCGCTCGACCCCGTCTCTCTCTCTCTCTTGCTCGACCCCATCTCTCTCTCTCTCTCTCTCGCTCAACCCCGTCTCTCTCTAACTCGTTCGACCCCGTCTCTCTCTCTCTCTCGCTCGACCCGTCTCGCTCTCTCTCTCTCGCTCGACCCCATCTCTCCCTCTCGCTCCACCAAGTCTCTCTCTCTCTCTCGCTTGACCCCGTCTCTCCTTCTCGCTCGATCCCGTCTCTCTCTCTCTCGCTCGACCCCGTCTCTCTCTCTCTCTCTCTCGACCCCGTCTCTCTCTCTGGCTCCACCAAGTCTCTCTCTCTCTCTCGCTCGACCCCGTCTCTCTCTCTCGCTCGACCCCATCTCTCTCTAACTCGCTTGACCCCCTCTCTCTCTAACTCGCTTGACCCCGTCTCTCTCTCTCTCTCGCTCGACCCCGTCTCTCTCTCTCGCTCGACACCGTCTCTCTCTCACTCGACACCGTCTCTCTCTCTCTCTCTCGCTCAACCCCGTCTCTCTCTCTCTTGCTCGACCCCGTCTCTCTCTAACTCGCTCGACCCCGTCTCTCTCTCTCTCTCTCTCGCTCGATCTCGTCTCTCTCTCTTGCTCGACCACATCTCTCTCTCTCTCTCTCGCTCGACCCCGTCTCTCTCTCGCTCGACCCCGTCTCTCTCTCTCTCTCTCGCTCGACCCCGTCTCCCTTTCTCTCTCGACTCCATCTCTCTCTCTCTCTCTCGCTCTCGCTCGACCCCATTTCTCTCTCTGTCGCTTTTCCCATCTCTCCCTCTCCCTTGCTCGACCCCGTCTCTCTCTCTCTGTCGCTCGGCCCCGTCTCTCTCTCTCTCGCTCGCCCCCATCTCTCTCCCTCTCTCTCGCTCGACTCGTCTCGCTCTCTCTCTCTCGACCCCGTCTCTCTTTATCGCTCGACCCCGTCTTTCTCTCGCTCTCGACCACGACTCTCTCTCGCTTGACCCCGTCTCTCTCTCTCGCTCGACACCATCTTTCTCTCTCGTTCGACACCGTCTCTCTCTCTCTCGCTCGGTCGATCCCGTCTCTCGCTCTCTCGCTCGACCCCGTCTCTCTCTATCGCTCGACCCCGTCTCTCTCTCTCTCTCGCTCGACCCCGTCTCTCTCTCTCTCTCTCTCTTGCTCGACCTTGTCTTTCTCTCGCTCTACCCTGTCTCTCTCTCTCTCTCTACCCCGTCTATCTTTATCACTCGACCCCGTCTTTCTCTCTCTCTCGACCACATCTCTCTCTCGCTTGACCCCGTCTCTCTCTCTCGCTCGGCACCGTCTCTCTCTCTCGCTCGACACCGTCTCTCTCTCTCTCGCTCGCTCGACACCGTCTCTCTCTCTCTCGCTCGACCCCGTCTCTCTCTCTCGCTCGACGCCGTTTCTCTCTCTCTCTCGCTCGACCCTGTCTCTCTCTCACTCTGTCGCTCGACCCCGTCTCTCTCCAACTCGCTTGACCCCATCTCTCTCTCTCTCTCGCTCGACTCCGTCTCTCTCTCTCGCTTGACCCCGTCTCTCTCTCTCTCTCTCACACACGACCCCGTCTCTCTCTCGCTCTCTCGCTCGACCCCGTCTCTCTCTCTCTCTCTCTCGCTAGACCCCGTCTCTCTCTCGCTCGACACCGTCTCTCTCTCGCTCGACCCCGTCTCTCTCTCTCTCTCTCTCTAGCTCGACCTCGTCTCTCTCTCGCTCGACCCCGTCTCTCTCTCTCTCTCTTGCTTGACCCCGTCTCCCTCTCTCTCTCGACCCCATCTCTCTCTCTCGCTCTCGCTCGACCCCATCTCTCTCTCTGTCAATTGTCCCATCTCTCCCTCTCTCTCGCTCGACCCCGTCTCTCTCCCTCTCTCTCGCTCGACTCGTCTCGCTCTCTCTCTCTCGACCCCGTCTCTCTCTATCGCTCGACACCCTCTTTCTCTCTCTCTCATTCACGACTCTCTCTCGCTTGACCCCGTCTCTCTCTCTCGCTCGACACCGTCTCTCTCTCTCGCTTGACCCCGTCTCTCTCTCTCGCTCGACACCATCTCTCGCTCTCTCGCTCGACCCCGTCTCTCTCTCTCACTCGACCCCATCTCTCTCTCTCTCTCTCGCTCGACCCCGTCTCTCTCTCTATCTCTCTTGCTCGACCCCGTCTCTCTAACTCGTTCAACCCCGTCTCTCTCTCTCTCTCGCTCATCCTCCTTCTCTCTCTCTCTCGCTCGATCCTGTCTGTCTCTCTCGCTCTCGACCCCGTCTCTATCTCTGTCTCGCTCGACCCCATCTCTCTCTCTCTCTCTTCCTCAATCTCCTTCTCTCTCTCTCTCGTTCGATCCCGTCTCTCTCTCTCGCTCGCTCGACCCCGTCTCTCTCTCTCGCTCTCGCTCGACCCCGTCTCGCTCTCTCGCTCAACCCCGTCTCTCTCTCTCTCTCCCTCGACCCCGTCTCTCTCTCTCTCTCGCTCGATCCCGTCTCTCTCCCTCTCTCTCGCTCGACTCGTCTCGCTCTCTCTCTCTCGCTCAACCCCGTCTCTCACTCTCTCTCCCTCGACCCCGTCTCTCTCTCTCTCTCTCGCTCGATCCCGTCTCTCTCTCTCTCTCTCACTCGATCCCGTCTCTCTCCCTCTCTCTCGCTCGACTCGTCTCGCTCTCTCTCTCGCTCAACCCCGTCTCTCTCTCTCTCTCTCTCGACCCCGTCTCTCTCTCTCTCTCTCGACCCCATCTCTCTCTCTGTCTCGACCAATTCCCTCTCTCGCTTGACCCCGTCTCTCTCTCTCACTCGACACCGTCCCTCTCTCTCATGCTCGCTTGATCCCGTCTCTCTCTCTCGCTCGACCCCGTCTCTCTCTCTCGCTCGACCCCGTCTCTCTCTCTCTCTCTCTCTCGCTCGACCCCATCTCTCTCTCTCTCTCTTGCTCGACCCCATCTCTCTCTCTCTCTCTCGCTCGACCCCGTCTCTCTCTCTCGCTCGACACCGTCTCTCTCTCTCTCGACACCGTCTCTCTCTCTCGCTCGACCCCATCTCTCTCTCTCTCTCGCTGAACCTCCTCTCTCTCTTGCTCGTTCCCTTCTGTCTCTCTCTCGCTCGACCCCGTCTCTCTCTCTCTCTCTCGCTCGACCCCGTCTCTCTCTCTCTCTTGCTCGACCCCATCTCTCTCTCTCTCTCTCTTGCTCCACCCGTCCCTCTCTAACTCGTTCGACCCCGTCTCTCTCTCTCTCTCGCTCGACCCCGTCTCTCTCTCTCTCTCTCGACCCCGTCTCTCTCTCTGGCTCCACCAAGTCTCTCTCTCTCTCTCGCTCGACCCCGTCTCTCTTTCTCGCTCGACCCCGTCTCTCTCTAACTTGCTTGACCCCGTCTCTCTCTCTCTCTCGCTCGACCCCGTCTTTCTCTCTCGCTCGACACCGTCTCTCTCTCACTCGACCCCGTCTCTCTCCCTCTCTCGCTCGACCCCGTCTCTCTCTAACTCGCTCGACCCCGTCTCTCTCTCTCTCTCTCGCTCGATCCCGTCTCACTCTCTCGCTTGACCCCTCTCTCTCTCTCTCTCGCTCAACCCCGTCTCTCTCTCTCTCTCTCGCTCGACCCCCTCTCCCTTTCTCTCTCGACTCCATCTCTCTCTCTCTCTCTCGCTCTCGCTCGACCCCATCTCTCTCTCTGTCGCTTGTCCCATCTCTCCCTCTCCCTCGCTTGACCCCGTCTCTCTCTATCGCTCGACCCCGTCTTTCTCTCTCTCTCGACCACGTCTCTCGCTCGCTTGACCCCGTCTCTCTCTCTCGCTCGACACCGTCTCTCTCTCTCACGCTCGCTTGATCCCGTCTCTCTCTCTCTCGTTCGACCCCGTCTCTCTCTCTCGCTCGACCCCGTCTCTCTCTCTCTCTTGCTCGACCCCATCTCTGTCTCTCTCTCTCTTGCTCAACCCCGTCTCTCTCTAACTCGTTCGACCCCGTCTCTCTTTCTCGCTCGACCCCTTCTCTCTCTAACTCGCTTGACCCCGTCTCTCTCTAACTCGCTTGACCCCGTCGCTCTCTCTCTCTCGCTCGACCCCGTCTTTCTCTCTCGCTCGACACCGTCTCTCTCTCACTCGACACCGTCTCTCTCTCTCTCTCGCTCAACCCCGTCTCTCTCTCTCTCGCTCGACCCCGTCTCTCTCTCTCTCTCGCTCGACCCCATCTCTCTCTCTCTCTCTCTTGCTCGACCCCGTCTCTCTCTAACTCGCTCGACCCCGTCTCTCTCTCTCTCTCTCGCTCGATCCCGTCTCTCTCTCTCGCTCGACCCCTCTCTCTCTCTCTCTCGCTCGACCCCGTCTCTCTCTCTCTCTCTCGCTCGACCCCCTCTCCCTTTCTCTCTCGACTCCATCTCTCTCTCTCTCTCTCGCTCTCGCTCGACCCCATCTCTCTCTCTGTCGCTTGTCCCATCTCTCCCTCTCCCTCGCTTGACCCCGTCTCTCTCTATCGCTCGACCCCGTCTTTCTCTCTCTCTCGACCACGTCTCTCGCTCGCTTGACCCCGTCTCTCTCTCTCGCTCGACACCGTCTCTCTCTCTCTCTCTCGCTCAACCCCGTCTCTCTCTCTCTTGCTCGACCCCGTCTCTCTCTAACTCTCTCGACCCCGTCTCTCTCTCTCTCTCTCGCTCGATCCCGTCTCTCTCTCTCGCTCGACCCCATCTCTCTCTCTCTCTCGCTCGACCCCGTCTCTCTCTCGCTCGACCCCGTCTCTCTCTCTCTCTCGCTCGACCCCGTCTCCCTTTCTCTCTCGACTCCATCTCTCTCTCTCTCTCTCTCGCTCTCGCTCGACCCCATCTCTCTCTCTGTCGCTTGTCCCATCTCTCCCTCTCCCTCGCTTGACCCCGTCTCTCTCTATCGCTCGACCCCGTCTTT
>NW_027600793.1:0-9613 GCF_964194155.1 Cetorhinus maximus | reverse complement strand
GTCTCCCCTCTCTCGCTCTCGGTCTCCCCTCTCTCACTCACAGTCTCCCCTCTCTCGCGCTCAGTCTCCCCTCTCTCGCTCTCAATCTCCCCTCTCTCTCTATCATTCTCCCCTCTCACGCTCTCAGTCTGCCCTCTCTGGCTCTCAGTCTGCCCTCGCTCGCTCTCAGTCTGCCATCTCTCGCTCTCTGTCTGCCCTCTCTCGCTCTCAGTCTGCTCTCTCTCGCTCTCAGTCTGCCCTCTCTCGCTCTCAGTCTGCCCATTCTCGCTATCAGTCTCCCCTCTCTCGCTCTCAGTCTCCCCTCTCTCACTTTCAGTCTCCCCTCTCTCACTCTCAGTATCCCCTCTCTCGCTCTCAGTCTCCCCTCTCTCTCTCTCAGTCTCCCCCTCTCTCACTCTCAGTCTCCCCTCTCTCTCTCTCAGTCTCCCCTCTCTCGCTCTCAGTCTCCCCTCTCTCTCTCACAGTCTCCACTCTCTCGCTCTCAGTCTCCCGTCTCTCGCTCTCAGTCTCCCCTCTCTCGCTCTCAGTCTCCCATATGTCACTCTCGATCTCCCCTCTCTCGCTCATGGTCTCCCCTCTCTCACTCTCAGTCTCCCCTCTCTCGCGCTCAGTCTCCCCTCTCTCACTCTCAGTCTCCCCTCTCTCGCTCTCATTCTCCCCTCTCTCGCTCTCATTATCCCCTCTCTCTCTCTCAGTATCCCCTCTCTCGCTCTCAGTCTCCCCTCTCTCTCTCACAGTCTCCACTCTCTCGCTCTCAGTCTCCCGTCTCTCGCTCTCAGTCTCCCCTCTCTCGCTCTCAGTCTCCCATATGTCACTCTCGGTCTCCCCTCTCTCGCTCTCGGTCTCCCCTCTCTCGCTCTCAGTCTCCCCTCTCTCGCGCTCAGTCTCCCCTCTCGCGCGCTCAGTCTCCCGTCTCTCGCTCTCAGTCTCCCCTCTCTAGCTCTCAGTCACCCCTCTCATGCTCTCAGACTCCCTCTCTCGCGCTCTCGCTCTCAGTCTCCCCTCTCTCGCGCTCTCGCACTCAGTCACCACTCTCTCGCGCTCTCACTCTCAGTCTCCCCTCTCTCGCGCTCTCGCTCTCAGTCTCCCCTCTCTCGTGCTCTCGCTCTCAGTCTCCCCTCTCTCGCTCTCAGTCTCCCCTCTCTCGCTCTCAGTCTGCCCTCTCTTGCTCTCAGTCTGCCATCTCTCTGTCAGTCACCCCTCTCTCGCTCTCAGTCTCCCCACTCTCTCTCTCAGTCTCCCCTCTCTCTCTCTCAGTCTCCCCTCTCTCTCTCTCGGTCACCCCTCTCTCGCTCTAAGTCTCCCCTCTCTTTCTCTCAGTCTCCCCTCTCTTGCGCTCTCGCTCTCAGTCACCACTCTCTCGCGCTCTCACTCTCAGTCTCCCCTCTCTCGCGCTCTCGCTCTCAGTCTCCCCTCTCTCGTGCTCTCGCTCTCAGTCTCCCCTCTCTCGCTCTCAATCTCCCCTCTCTCGCTCTCAGTCTCCCCTCTCTCGCGCTCTCGCTCTCCGTCTCCCCTCTCTCGCGCTCTCGCTCTCAGTCACTACTCTCTCGCGCTCTCGCTCTCAGTCTCCCCTCTCTCGCGCTCTCGCTCCCAGTCTCCCCTCTCTCGCGCTCTCGCTCTCAGTCTCCCCTCTCTCGCGCTCTCGCTCTCTCGCTCTCAGTTTCCCCTCTCTCGCTCTCAGTCTCCCCTCTCTAGCTCTCAGTCTCCCCTCTCTCGCTCTCAGTCTCCCCTCTCTCGCTCTCAGTCTCCCCTCTCTAGCTCTCAGTCTCCCCTCTCTCGCTCTCAGTCTCCCCTCTCTCGCTCTCAGTCTCCCCTCTCTCGCTCTCAGTCTCCCCTCTCTCCCTCTCACTCTCCCCTCTCTCGTTCTCAGTCTCCCCTGTCTCGCGCTCTCGCTATCAGTCTCCACTCTCTCGCGCTCTCGCTCTCAGTCTCCCCTCTCTAGCTCTCAGTCTCCCCTCTCTCACTCTCTCTCTCTCAGTCTTCCCTCTCTCGAACTCAGTCTCACCTCCCTCGCTCTCTCGATCTCTCAGTCTCCACTCTCTTGCTCTCACTCTCCCCTCTCTCGCTCTCAGTCTCCCCTCTCTCGCTCTCGGTCTCCGCTCTCTCACTCTCAGTCTCACCTCTCTCACTATCAGTCCCCTCTCCCTTGCTCTCAGTGTCCCCTCTCTCGCTCTCTCTCTCAGTCTCCCCTCTCTCGCTCTCAGCCTCCCCTCTCTCGCTCTCAGCCTCCCCTCTCTCGCGCTCTCGCTCTCAGTCTCCCCTCTCTCGCTCTCAGTCTCCCCTCTCTCGCACTCTCGCTATCAGTCTCCCATCTCTAACGCTCTCGCTCTCAGTCACTACTCTCTCGCGCTCTCGCTCTCAGTCTCCCCTCTCTTGCGCTCTCGCTCTCAGTCTCCCCTCTCTCGCTCTCAATCTCCCCTCTCTCTCTATCATTCTCCCCTCTCACGCTCTCAGTCTGCCCTCTCTGGCTCTCAGTCTGCCCTCTCTCGCTCTCAGTCTGCCATCTCTCGCTCTCAGTCTGCCCTCTCTCGCTCTCAGTCTGCCCTCTCTCGCTCTCAGTCTGCCCATTCTCGCTATCAGTCTCCCCTCTCTCGCTCTCAGTCTCCCCTCTCTCACTTTCAGTCTCCCCTCTCTCGCTCTCAGTCTCCCCTCTCTCGCTCTCAGTCTCCCCTCTGTCTCTCTCAGTCTCCCCTCTCTCACTCTCAGTCTCCCCTCTCTCGCTCTCATTCTCCCCTCTCTCGCTCTCAGTCTCCCCTCTCTCTCTCACAGTCTCCACTCTCTCGCTCTCAGTCTCCCGTCTCTCGCTCACAGTCTCCCCTCTCTCGCTCTCAGTCTCCCATATGTCACTGTCGGTCTCCCCTCTCTCGCTCTCGGTCTCCCCTCTCTCGCTCTCAGTCTCCCCTCTCTCGCGCTCAGTCTCCCCTCTCTCGCGCTCAGTCTCCCGTCTCTCGCTCTCAGTCTCCCCTCTCTCGCTCTCAGTCTCCCCTCTCTCGCTCTCAGACTCCCCTCTCTTGCGCTCTTGCTCTCAGTCTCCCCTCTCTCGCGCTCTCGCTCTCAGTCACCACTCTCTCGCACTCTCACTCTCAGTCTCCCCACTCTGGAGCTCTCGCTCTCAGTCTCCCCTCTCTCGTGCTCTTGCTCTCAGTCTCCCCTCTCTCGCTCTCTGTAACCCCTCTCTCGCTCTCCGTCTCCCCTCTCTCGCTCTCAGTCTGCCCTCTCTTGCTCTCAGTCTGCCATCTCTCTGTCAGTCACCCCTCTCTCGCTCTCAGTCTCCCCCCTCTCTCTCTCAGTCTCCGCTCTCTCGCTCTCAGTCTCCCCTCTCTCTCTCTCGGTCACCCCTCTCTCGCTCTAAGTCTCCCCTCTCTTTCTCTCAGTCTCCCCTCTCTCGCCCTCAGTCTCCCCTCTCTCGCTCTCAGTCTCCCATATGTCACTCTCGGTCTCCCCTCTCTCGCTCTCGGTCTCCCCTCTCTCGCTCTCAGGCTCCCCTCTCTCGCGCTCAGTCTCCCATCTCTCACGCTCAGTTTCCCGTCTCTCGCTCTCAGTCTCCCCTCTCTCGTTCTCAGTCTCCCCTCTCTCTCTCTCAGACTCCCCTGTCTCGCGCTCTCGCTCTTAGTCTCCCCTCTCTCGCGCTCTCGCTCTCAGTCACCACTCTCTCGCGCTCTCACTCTCAGTCTCCCCTCTTACGCGCTCTCGCTCTCAGTCTCCCCTCTCTCGTGCTCTCGCTCTCAGTCTCCCCTCTCTCGCTCTGAGTCTCCCCTCTCTCGCTCTCAGTCTCCCCACTCTCTCTCTCAGTCTCCCCTCTCTCGCTCTCAGTCTCCCCTCTCTCTCTCTCGGTCACCCCTCTCTCGCTCTCGGTCTCCCCTCTCTCGCTCTCAGGCTCCCCTCTCTCGCGCTCAGTCTCCCCTCTCTCGCGCTCAGTCTCCCGTCTCTAGCGCTCTCGCTCTCAGTCACCACTCTCTCGCGCTCTCTCTCTCAGTCTCCCCTCTCTCGCGCTCTCGCTCTCAGTCTCCCCTCTCTCGCGCTCTCGCTCTCAGTCACCACTCTCTCGCGCTCTCACTCTCAGTCTCCCCTCTCTCGCGCTCTCGCTCTCAGTCTCCCCTCTCTCGTGCTCTCGATCTCAGTCTCCCCTCTCTCGCTCTGAGTCTCCCCTCTCTCGCTCTCAGTCTCCCCCCTCTCTCTCTCAGTCTCCCCTCTCTCGCTCTCAGTCTCCCCTCTCTCTCTCTCGGTCACACCTCGCTCGCTCTAAGTCTCCCCTCTCTTTCTCTCAGTCTCCCCTCTCTCGCCCTCAGTCTCCCCTCTCTCGCTTTCAGTCTCCCTTCTCTCGCTCTCAGTCTCCCCTCTCTCGTTCTCAGTCTCCCCTCTCTCGCCCTCTCGCTCTCAGTCTCCACTCTCTCGCGCTCTCCCTCTCAGTCTCCCCTCTCTCGCTCTCAGTCTCCCCTCTCTCGTGCTCTCGCTCTCAGTCTCCCCTCTCTCGCGCTCTCGCTCTCAGTCACTACTCTCTCGCGCTCTCGCTCTCAGTCTCCCCTCTCTCGCGCTCTCGCTCTCAGTCTCCCCTCTCTCGCGCTCTCGCTCTCTCGCTCTCAGTTTCCCCTCTCTCGCTCTCAGTCTCCCCTCTCTAGCTCTCAGTCTCCCCTCTCTCGCTCTCAGTCTCCCCTCTCTCGCTCTCAGTCTCCGCTCTTTTGCTCTCAGTGTCCGCTCTCTCGCTCTCAGTCTCCGCTCTCTCGATCTCTCGCGCTCTCTCTCTCTCGCTCTCTCGCTTTCAGTCGCCCCTCTCTCGCTTTTAATCTCCTCTCTCGCGCTCTCACTATCAGTCTCCCCTGTCTCGCGCTCTCGGTCTCTGTCTCCCCTCTCTCGCGCTCTCACTCTCTCGCTCTCAGTCTCCCCTCTCTCGCTCTCAGTCTCCCCTCTCTCGCTCTCAGTCTCCCCTCTCTCACGCTCAGTCTCCCCTCTCTCGCGCTCAGTCTCCCCCTCTCGCTCTCAGTCTCCCCTCTCTCCCTCTCACTCTCCCCTCTCTCGTTCTCAGTCTCCCCTGTCTCGCGCTCTCGCTATCAGTCTCCACTCTCTCGCGCTCTCGCTCTCAGTCTCCCCTCTCTCGCTCTCAGTCTCCCCTCTCTCGCTCTCTCTCTCTTTCAGTCTTCCCTTTCTCGAACTCAGTCTCACCTCCCTCGCTCTCTCGATCTCTAAGTCTCCACTCTCTTGTTCTCACTCTCCCCTCTCTCGCTCTCAGTCTCCCCTCTCTCGCTCTCTGTCTCCGCTCTCTCACTCTCAGTCTCACCTCTCTCACTCTCAGTCCGCTCTCCTTTGCTCTCAGTGTCCCCTCTCTCGCTCTCTCTCTCAGTCTCCCCTTTCTCGCTCTCAGCCTCCCCTCACTCGCTCTCAGCCTCCCCTCTCTCGCACTCTCACTCTTAGTCTCCCCTCTCTCTCTCTCAGTTTCCCCTCTCTCGCTCTCAGTCTCCCCTCTCTCTCTCTCGGTCACCCCTCTCTCGCTCTAAGTCTCCCCTCTCTTTCTCGCAGTCTCCCCTCTCTCGCCCTCAGTCTCCCCTCTCTCGCTCTCAGTCTCCACTCTCTCGCTCTCAGTCTCCCCTCTATCGCTCTGACTCCCCTCTCTCGCGCTCTCGCTCTCAGTCTCCCCTCTCTCGCGCTCTCGCTCTCAGTCTCCCCTCTCTCGCTCTCAGTCTCCCCTCTCTCGCACTCTCGCTCTCAGTCTCCAATCTAGCGCTATCGCTCTCAGTCACTACTCTCTCGCGCTCTCACTCTTGGTCTCACCTCTCTCACGCTCTCGCTCTCAGTCTCCCCTCTCTCGCGCTCTCGCTCTCAGTCTCCCCTCTCTCGCTCTCAATCTCCCCTCTCTCTCTATAATTCTCCCCTCTCACGCTCTCAGTCTGCCCTCTCTGGCTCTCAGTCTGCCCTCGCTCACTCTCAGTCTCCCCTCTCTCTCTCACAGTCACCACTCTCTCGCTCTCAGTCTCCCGTCTCTCGCTCTCAGTCTCCCCTCTCTCGCTCTCAGTCTCCCATATGTCACTCTCGGTCTCCCCTCTCTCGCTCTCGGTCTCCCCTCTCTCACTCACAGTCTCCCCTCTCTCGCGCTCAGTCTCCCCTCTCTCGCTCTCAATCTCCCCTCTCTCTCTATCATTCTCCCCTCTCACGCTCTCAGTCTGCCCTCTCTGGCTCTCAGTCTGCCCTCGCTCGCTCTCAGTCTGCCATCTCTCGCTCTCTGTCTGCCCTCTCTCGCTCTCAGTCTGCTCTCTCTCGCTCTCAGTCTGCCCTCTCTCGCTCTCAGTCTGCCCATTCTCGCTATCAGTCTCCCCTCTCTCGCTCTCAGTCTCCCCTCTCTCACTTTCAGTCTCCCCTCTCTCACTCTCAGTATCCCCTCTCTCGCTCTCAGTCTCCCCTCTCTCTCTCTCAGTCTCCCCTCTCTCACTCTCAGTCTCCCCTCTCTCTCTCTCAGTCTCCCCTCTCTCGCTCTCAGTCTCCCCTCTCTCTCTCACAGTCTCCACTCTCTCGCTCTCAGTCTCCCGTCTCTCGCTCTCAGTCTCCCCTCTCTCGCTCTCAGTCTCCCATATGTCACTCTCGATCTCCCCTCTCTCGCTCATGGTCTCCCCTCTCTCACTCTCAGTCTCCCCTCTCTCGCGCTCAGTCTCCCCTCTCTCACTCTCAGTCTCCCCTCTCTCGCTCTCATTCTCCCCTCTCTCGCTCTCATTATCCCCTCTCTCTCTCTCAGTATCCCCTCTCTCGCTCTCAGTCTCCCCTCTCTCTCTCACAGTCTCCACTCTCTCGCTCTCAGTCTCCCGTCTCTCGCTCTCAGTCTCCCCTCTCTCGCTCTCAGTCTCCCATATGTCACTCTCGGTCTCCCCTCTCTCGCTCTCGGTCTCCCCTCTCTCGCTCTCAGTCTCCCCTCTCTCGCGCTCAGTCTCCCCTCTCGCGCGCTCAGTCTCCCGTCTCTCGCTCTCAGTCTCCCCTCTCTAGCTCTCAGTCACCCCTCTCATGCTCTCAGACTCCCCTCTCTCGCGCTCTCGCTCTCAGTCTCCCCTCTCTCGCGCTCTCGCACTCAGTCACCACTCTCTCGCGCTCTCACTCTCAGTCTCCCCTCTCTCGCGCTCTCGCTCTCAGTCTCCCCTCTCTCGTGCTCTCGCTCTCAGTCTCCCCTCTCTCGCTCTCAGTCTCCCCTCTCTCGCTCTCAGTCTGCCCTCTCTTGCTCTCAGTCTGCCATCTCTCTGTCAGTCACCCCTCTCTCGCTCTCAGTCTCCCCACTCTCTCTCTCAGTCTCCCCTCTCTCTCTCTCAGTCTCCCCTCTCTCTCTCTCGGTCACCCCTCTCTCGCTCTAAGTCTCCCCTCTCTTTCTCTCAGTCTCCCCTCTCTTGCGCTCTCGCTCTCAGTCACCACTCTCTCGCGCTCTCACTCTCAGTCTCCCCTCTCTCGCGCTCTCGCTCTCAGTCTCCCCTCTCTCGTGCTCTCGCTCTCAGTCTCCCCTCTCTCGCTCTCAATCTCCCCTCTCTCGCTCTCAGTCTCCCCTCTCTCGCGCTCCGCTCTCCGTCTCCCCTCTCTCGCGCTCTCGCTCTCAGTCACTACTCTCTCGCGCTCTCGCTCTCAGTCTCCCCTCTCTCGCGCTCTCGCTCCCAGTCTCCCCTCTCTCGCGCTCTCGCTCTCAGTCTCCCCTCTCTCGCGCTCTCGCTCTCTCGCTCTCAGTTTCCCCTCTCTCGCTCTCAGTCCTCCCCTCTCTAGCTCTCAGTCTCCCCTCTCTCGCTCTCAGTCTCCCCTCTCTCGCTCTCAGTCTCCCCTCTCTAGCTCTCAGTCTCCCCTCTCTCGCTCTCAGTCTCCCCTCTCTCGCTCTCAGTCTCCCCTCTCTCGCTCTCAGTCTCCCCTCTCTCCCTCTCACTCTCCCCTCTCTCGTTCTCAGTCTCCCCTGTCTCGCGCTCTCGCTATCAGTCTCCACCTCTCTCGCGCTCTCGCTCTCAGTCTCCCCTCTCTAGCTCTCAGTCTCCCCTCTCTCACTCTCTCTCTCTCAGTCTTCCCTCTCTCGAACTCAGTCTCACCTCCCTCGCTCTCTCGATCTCTCAGTCTCCACTCTCTTGCTCTCACTCTCCCCTCTCTCGCTCTCAGTCTCCCCTCTCTCGCTCTCGGTCTCCGCTCTCTCACTCTCAGTCTCACCTCTCTCACTATCAGTCCCCTCTCCCTTGCTCTCAGTGTCCCCTCTCTCCGCTCTCTCTCTCAGTCTCCCCCTCTCTCGCTCTCAGCCTCCCCTCTCTCGCTCTCAGCCTCTCTCTCGCGCTCTCGCTCTCAGTCTCCCCTCTCTCGCTCTCAGTCTCCCCTCTCTCGCACTCTCGCTATCAGTCTCCCATCTCTAACGCTCTCGCTCTCAGTCACTACTCTCTCGCGCTCTCGCTCTCAGTCTCCCCTCTCTTGCGCTCTCGCTCTCAGTCTCCCCTCTCTCGCTCTCAATCTCCCCTCTCTCTCTATCATTCTCCCCTCTCACGCTCTCAGTCTGCCCTCTCTGGCTCTCAGTCTGCCCTCTCTCGCTCTCAGTCTGCCATCTCTCGCTCTCAGTCTGCCCTCTCTCGCTCTCAGTCTGCCCTCTCTCGCTCTCAGTCTGCCCATTCTCGCTATCAGTCTCCCCTCTCTCGCTCTCAGTCTCCCCTCTCTCACTTTCAGTCTCCCCTCTCTCGCTCTCAGTCTCCCCTCTCTCGCTCTCAGTCTCCCCTCTGTCTCTCTCAGTCTCCCCTCTCTCACTCTCAGTCTCCCCTCTCTCGCTCTCATTCTCCCCTCTCTCGCTCTCAGTCTCCCCTCTCTCTCTCACAGTCTCCACTCTCTCGCTCTCAGTCTCCCGTCTCTCGCTCACAGTCTCCCCTCTCTCGCTCTCAGTCTCCCATATGTCACTGTCGGTCTCCCCTCTCTCGCTCTCGGTCTCCCCTCTCTCGCTCTCAGTCTCCCCTCTCTCGCGCTCAGTCTCCCCTCTCTCGCGCTCAGTCTCCCGTCTCTCGCTCTCAGTCTCCCCTCTCTCGCTCTCAGTCTCCCCTCTCTCGCTCTCAGACTCCCCTCTCTTGCGCTCTTGCTCTCAGTCTCCCCTCTCTCGCGCTCTCGCTCTCAGTCACCACTCTCTCGCACTCTCACTCTCAGTCTCCCCACTCTGGAGCTCTCGCTCTCAGTCTCCCCTCTCTCGTGCTCTTGCTCTCAGTCTCCCCTCTCTCGCTCTCTGTAACCCCTCTCTCGCTCTCCGTCTCCCCTCTCTCGCTCTCAGTCTGCCCTCTCTTGCTCTCAGTCTGCCATCTCTCTGTCAGTCACCCCTCTCTCGCTCTCAGTCTCCCCCCTCTCTCTCTCAGTCTCCGCTCTCTCGCTCTCAGTCTCCCCTCTCTCTCTCTCGGTCACCCCTCTCTCGCTCTAAGTCTCCCCTCTCTTTCTCTCAGTCTCCCCTCTCTCGCCCTCAGTCTCCCCTCTCTCGCTCTCAGTCTCCCATATGTCACTCTCGGTCTCCCCTCTCTCGCTCTCGGTCTCCCCTCTCTCGCTCTCAGGCTCCCCTCTCTCGCGCTCAGTCTCCCATCTCTCACGCTCAGTTTCCCGTCTCTCGCTCTCAGTCTCCCCTCTCTCGTTCTCAGTCTCCCCTCTCTCTCTCTCAGAC
>NW_027600792.1:0-9621 GCF_964194155.1 Cetorhinus maximus | reverse complement strand
CACCTCCCCATTCACACCCGCACACCCTCCCATCCCCATTCATACCCGCACACCCTCCCATCCCCATTCACACCCAAACACTCTCCCGTCCCTATTCACTCCCGCACACCCTCCCGTTCCCGTTCACACCCGCACACCCTCCCATCCCCATTCATACCCACACACCCTCCCGTTCCCATTCACTCCCGCACAGCCTCACCTCTTCTTTAACACCCGCATACCCTCCCCTACCCATTCACACCCGCATACCATCCCGTCCACATTCACACCCGCACACCCTCCCGTCCCTATTCACTCCCGCACACCCTGCCGTCCCCATTCACACCCACACACCCTCCCGTCCCCATTCATACCCGCACACCTTCCCGGCTTCATTCACACCCGCACACCCTCCTGTCCCCATTCACACCCGCACACCCTCCTGTCCCCATTCACACCCACACACTCTCCCGTCCCCATTCACACCCGCACACCTTCCCGTCCCCTTTCACACCCTCCCGTCCCCTTTCACACACTCCAGTCCCCGTCCACACCCTCCCGTCCCCGTCCGCACCCTCCCGTCCCCTTTCACTCCCGCACACCCTCCCGTTCCCATTCACACCCGCACACCCTTCCCTCCTCATTCACACCCGCGCACCCTCCCCTCCCCATTCACACCCGCACAACCTCCCCTCCCCATTCACACCCGAACACCCTCCCTTCCCCTTTCAGTCCCGCATACCCTCCCATTCCCCATTCACTCGCGCACACCCTCCAGTCCCCTTTCACACCCTCCCGTCCCCGTCCACACCATCCCGTCCCCTTTCACACCCTCCCGTCCCCTTTCACACTCTCCCATCCCCTTTCACACCCACACAACCTCCCGTCCCCTTTCACACCCGCACACCCTCCCGTCCCCTTTCACACCCTCCCGTCCCCTTTCACACCCGCACAATCTCCCGTCCCCATTCACTCCCGCACAACCTCCCGTTCCCGTTCACACCCGCACACCCTCCCGTCCCCATTCATACCCACACACCCTCCCGTTCCCGTTCACACCCACAAAGCCTCCCGTCCCCATTCACTCCCGCACACCCTCCCGTTCCCGTTCACACCCGCACACCCTCCCGTACCCATTCATACCCACACACCCTCCCGTCCCCATTCACACCCGCACACCATCCCGTCCCCATTCACCAACCCACACCCTTCCGTCCCCATTCACTACCGCACACCTTCCCGTCCCCATTCACTCCCGCACACCCTCACTTCCCCAATCACACCCGCACACCATCCCGTCCCCATTCACACCCGCACACCCTCCCGTCCCCATTCACACCCTCAATCCCTCCCGTCCCCATTCTCACCCGCACACGCTCCCGCCCCCATTCACACCTGCACACCCTCCCGTCCCCATTCACACCCGCACACCCTCCAGTCCCCATTCACTCCCGCACACCCTCCCGTCTCCATTCACACCCGCACACCCTCCCGTCCCCATTCACACCCGCACACCCTCCCGTCCCCTTTCACACCCACACACCCTCCCGTCCCCATTCACACCCGCACACCCTCCCGTCCCCATTCACTCCCGCACACCCTCCCGTCCCCTTTCACACCCTCCCGTCCCCTTTCACACACTCCAGTCCCCGTCCGCACCCTCCCGTCCCCATTCACACCCGCACACCCTCCCGTCCCCATTCACACCCGCACACCCTCCCGTCCCCATTCACACCCGCACACCCTCCCGTCCCCATTCACACCCGCACACCCTCCCGTCCCCTTTTACTGCCGCACACCCTCCTGTCCCCATTCACACCCGCACAACATCCGCTCCCCATTCACACACGCACAACCTCCCCTCCCCATTCACACCCGAACAACCTCCCCTCCCCATTCACACCCAAACATCCTCCCTTCCCCATTCACTCCCGCATACCCTCCCCTCCCCATTCACTCCCGCACACCCTCCCGTACCCTTTCACACCCTCCCGTCCCTGTCCACACCCTCCCGTCCCCGTCCACACCCTCCCGTCCCCTTTCACACCCACCCGTCCCCTTTCACACCCTCCCGTCCCCGTCCACACCCTCCCGTCCCCTTTCACACCCTCCCGTCCCCTTTCACACCCTCCCGTCCCCTTTCACAACCACACAACCTCCCGTCCCCTTTCACACCCGCACACCCTCCCGTCCCCTTTCACACCCTCCCGTCCCCTTTCACACCCGCACACCCTGCCGTACCCATTCATACCCACACACCCTCCCGTCCCCATTCACACCCGCACACCCTCCCGTCCCCGTTCACCAACCCACACCCTTCCGTCCCCATTCACCCGCACACTCTCCCGTCCCCGTTCACACACCCACACCTTCCTGACCCATTCACTCCCGCACACCCTCCCGTCCCCATTCACTCCCGCGCACCCTCACCTCCCCATTCACACCCGCACACCCTCCCGTCCCCATTCACACCCGCACACCCTCCCGTCCCCATTCACACCCGCACACCCTCACGTCGCCATTCATACCCGCACACCCTCCCGTCCCCATTCAGGCCCGCACACCCTCCCATCCCCATTCACACCCAAACACCCTCCCATCGCCATTCACACCTGCACACCCTCCCGTCCCCATTCACGCACGCACACCCTCCCCATTCACACCCGCACACGCTACCGTCCCCATTCACACCAGCACACCCTCCCTTCCCCAATCACAGCCGCACACCATCCCTTCCCCTTCAACACCCGCACACCCTCCCGTCACCATTCACACCCGCACACGCTCCCGCCCCCATTCATACCTGCACATCCTCCCGTCCCCATTCACATCCGCACACCCTCCCATCTCCTTTCACTCCCGCACACCCTCCCATCCCCGTTCACACACCCACACCCTCCCGTCCTCTTTCACACCCGCAAACCCTCCCGTCCCCATTCACACCCGCACACCCTCCCGTCCCCTTTCACTCCCGCACACTCTCCCCTCCCCATTCATACCCACACACCCTCCCGTCCCCATTCACTCTCGCACACCCTCCCGTTCCCGTTCACTCCCGCACAGCCTCACCTCCCCTTTAACACCGGCATACCCTCCCCTCCCCATTCACAACCGCACACCCTCCCGTCCCCATTCACACCCACACCCTCTCCCGTCCCCATTCACACCAGCACACCTTCCCGGCCTCATTTACACCCGCACACCCTTCCCCATCCACACCCGCACACCCTCCCGTCCCCATTCATACCCGCACACCCTCCCGTCCCCATTCACATCCGCGCACCCTCCCGTCCCCATTCACACCCGCACACCCTCCCGTCCCCATTCACACCCGCACACCCTCCCGTCCCCATTCACACCCGCACACCCTCCCGTCCCCATTCACACCCGAACACCCTCCCGTCCCCTTTCACTGCCGCACACCCTCCTGTCCCCATTCACACCCGCACACCCTCCTGTCCCCATTCACAACTGCACAACATCCCCTCCCCATTCACACCCGCACAACCTCCCCTCCCTTTTCACACCCGAACACCCACCCCTCCCCATTCACACCCAAACACCCTCCCTTCCCCTTTCACTCCCGCATACCCTCCCCTCCCCATTCACTCCCGCACACCCTCCCGTCCCCTTTCACACCCTCCCGTCCCCGTCCACACCCTCCCGTCCCCTTTCACACCCTCCCGTCCCCTTTCACACCCTCCCGTCCCCTTTCACACCCGCACACCCTGCTGTACCCATTCATACCCACACACCCTCCCGTCCCCATTCACACCCGCACACCCTCCCGTCCCCGTTCACCAACCCACACCCTTCCGTCCCCATTCACCCGCACACACTCCCGTCCCCGTTCACACACCCACACCTTCCTGACCCATTCACTCCAGCACACCCTCCCGTCCCCATTCACTCCCGCGCACCTTCACCTCCCCATTCACACCCGCACACCCTCCCGTCCCCATTCACACCCGCACACCCTCACGTCGCCATTCACACCCGCACACCCTCCCATCCCCATTCAGGCCCGCACACCCTCCCATCCCCATTCACACTCAAACACCCTCCCATCGCCATTCACACCTGCACACCCTCCCGTCCCTATTCACGCACGCACACCCTCCCCATTCACACCCGCACACGCTACCGTCCCCATTCACACCAGCACACCCTCCCTTCCCCAATCACAGCCGCACACCCTCCCGTCCCCATTCACACCCTCAATCCCTTCCATCCCCATTCACACCCGCACACGCTCCCATCCCCTTTCACACCCGCAAACCCTCCCGTCCCCATTCAGACAAGCACACCCTCCCGTCCCCATGCACACCCGCACACCCTCACCTCCCCTTTAACACCAGCATACCTCCCCTCACCATTCACACCCGCACACCCTCCCGTCCCCATTCATACCCGCACACCCTCCCGTCCCCATTCACTCACGCACACTCTCCCGTCCCCATTCACTCACGCACACCCTCCCATTCCCGTTCACACCCGCACACCCTCCAGTCCCCATTCATACCCACACACCCTCCCGTTCCCGTTCACTCCCGCACAGCCTCACCTCCCCTTTAACACCGGCATACCCTCCCCTCCCCATTCACACCCGCACACCCTCCCGTCCGCATTCACTCCCACACAACCTCCTGTCCCCATTCACACCCGCGCACCCTCCCGTCCCAATTCTCTCCCGCACACCCTGCTGTCCCCATTCACACCCACACCCTCTCCCGTCCCCATTCACACCCGCACACCTTCCCGGCCTCATTTACTCCCGCACACCCTCCCGTCCCCATTCACAGCCGCACACCTTACTGTCCCCATTCACACCCACACACCCTCCCGTCCCCATTCACACCCGCACACCCTCCTGTCCCCATTCACACCCGCACACCCTCCCCTCCCCATTCACAGCCGCACACCTTACTGTCCCCATTCACACCCACACACCCTCCCGTCCCCATTCACACCCACACTCCCTCCCGTCCCCATTCACACCCGCGCACCCTCCCGTCCCCATTCATATCCGCGCACCCTCCCGTCCCCATTCACACCCGCACACCCTCCCGTACCCATTCACACCCGCGCACCCTTCTGTCCCCATTCACACCCGCGCACCCTCCCGTCCCCTTTCACACCCGCACACCCTCCCGTCCCCTTTCACTGCCGCACACCCTCCTGTCCCCATTCACACCCGCACACCCTCCCGTCCCCTTTCACTGCCGCACACCCTCCTGTCCCCATTCACACCCGCACACCCTCCTGTCCCCATTCACAACTGCACAACATCCCCTCCCCATTCACACCCGCACAACCTCCCCTCCCTTTTCACACCCGAACACCCTCCCCTCCCCATTGAAACCCAAACACCCTCCCTTCCCCTTTCACTCCCGCATGCCCTCCCCTCCCCATTCACTCCCGCACACCCTCCCGTCCCCTTTCACACCATCCCGTCCCCGTCCACACCCTCCCGTCCCCTTTCACACCCTCCCGTCCCCTTTCACACCCTCCCGTCCCCTTTCACACCCACACAACCTCCCGTCCCCTTTCACACCCGAACATCCTCCCGTCCCCTTTCACACCCTCCCGTCCCCTTTCACACCCGCACACTCTCCCGTCCCCTTTCACTCCCGCACACCCTCCCGTTCCCGTTCACACCCGCACACCCTCCCGTCCCCATTCATACCCACACACCCTTCAGTTCCCGTTCACACCCACACAGCCTCCCGTCCCCATTCACTCCCGCACACCCTCCCGTTCCCATTCACACCCGCACACCCTCCTTTACCCATTCATACCCACACACCCTCCCGTACCCATTCATACCCACACACCCACCCGTACCCATTCACACCCGCACACCCTCCTGTCCCCGTTCACCAACCCACACCCTTCCGTCCCCATTCACCCGCACTCACTCCCGTCACCGTTCACACACCCACACCATCCTGACCGATTCACACCCGCACACACTCCCGTCCCCATTCACTCCCGCACACCCTCCCATCCCCATTCACTCCCGGGCACCCTCCCGTCCCCATTCACACCCGCACACCCTCCCGTCCCCATTCACACCCGCACACCCTCCCATCCCCACTCACACGCGAACACCCTCACGTCCCCATTCACACCCGCACACCCTCCCGTCCCCATTCAGGCCCGCACACCCTCCCGTCGCCATTCACACCCGCACACCCTCCCATCCCCATTCACACCCGAACACCCTCACGTCCCCATTCACACCCGCACACCCTCCCGTCGCCATTCACACCCGCACACCCTCCCGTCCCCATTCACACCCGCACACCCTCCCCTCCCCATTTAACCCACACACCCTACCGTCCCCATTCAGAACCGCACACCCTCCCGTCCACGTTCACGCCCGCACACCCTCCCGTCCCCATTCCTGCCCGCACACCCTCCCGTCCCCATTCACACCCGCACACCCTCCCGTCCCCATTCACTGCCGCACACCCTCCCGTCCCCGTTCACTCCCGCACACCCTCACCTCCCCTTTAAAACCCGCATACCCTCACCTCCCCATTCACACCCGCACACCCTCCCGTCCCCATTCACTCCCGCACACCCTCCCGTCCCCATTCACACCCGCACACCCTCCCGTCCCCATTCACACCCGCACACCCTCCCGTCCACATTCACACCCGCACACCCTCCCGTCCCCATTCACACCCGCACACCCTCCCGTCCACTTTCACACCCGCACACCCTCCCGTACCCATTCACACCCGCACACCCTCCCGTCCACTTTCACACCCGCACACCCTCCCGTCCCCATTCACACCCGCACACCTTCCCGTCCCCATTCACACTCGCACACCCTCCCCATTCACACCCGCACACCCTCCCGTCCCCATTCACACCCGCACACCCTCCCGTCCCCATTCACACCCGCGCACCCTCCCGTCCCCATTCACACCCGCACACCCTCCCTTCCCTTTCACACCCGCGCACCCTCCCGTCCCCATTCCCACCCGCGCACCCTCCCGTCCCCATTCACACCCGCGCACCCTCCCGTCCCCATTCACAGCCGCACACCTTACTGGCCCCATTCACACCCACACTCCCTCCCGTCCCCATTCACACCCGCGCACCCACCCGTCCCCATTCACACCCGCGCACCCTCCCGTCCCCATTCACACCCGCGCACCCTCCCGTCCCCATTCACACCCGCGCACCCTCCCGTCCCCATTCACACCCGCGCACCCTCCCGTCCCCATTCACACCCGCACACCCTCCCGTCCCCTTTCACTGCCGCACACCCTCCTTTCCCCATTCACAACTGCACAACATCCCCTCCCCATTCACACCCGCACAACCTCCCCTCCCTTTTCACACCCGAACACCCTCCCCTCCCCATTCACACCCAAACACCCTCCCTTCCCCTTTCACTCCCGCATACCCTCCCCTCCCCATTCACTCCCGCACACCCTCCCGTCCCCTTTCACACCCTCCCGTCCCCGTCCACACCCTCCCGTCCCCTTTCACACCCTCCCGTCCCCTTTCACACCCTCCCGTCCCCTTTCACACCCTCCCGTCCCCTTTCACACCCTCCCGTCCCCTTTCACACCCACACAACCTCCCGTCCCCTTTCACACCCACACACCCTCCCGTCCCCTTTCACACCCTCCCCTCCCCTTTCACACCCGTACACTCTCCCGTCCCCATTCACTCCCGCACACCCTCCCGTTCCCGTTCACACCCGCACACCCTCCCGTCCCCATTCATACCCACACACCCTCCAGTTCCCGTTCACACCCATACAGCCTCCTGTCCCCATTCACTCCCGCACACCCTCCCGTTCCCATTCACACCCGCACACCCTCCCGTACCCATTCATACCCACACACCCTCCCGTACCCATTCACACCCGCACACCCTCCTGTCCCCGTTCACCAACCCTCACCCTTCCGTCCCCATTCACCCGCAAACACTCCCGTCCCCGTTCACACACCCACACCATCCTGACCCATTCACACCCGCACACACTCCCGTCCCCATTCACTCCCGCACACCCTCCCATCCCCATTCACTCCCGAGCACCCTCACCTCCCCATTCACGCCCGCACACCCTCCCATCCCCATTCACACCCGAACACCCTCCCATCCCCATTCACACCCGTACACCCTCCCGTCCCCATTCACACCCACACACTCTCCCGTCCCCATTCACACCCGAACACCCTCACGTCCCCATTCACACCCGCACACCCTCCCGTCCCCATTCAGGCCCGCACACCCTCCCGTCCCCATTCACACCCGCACACCCTCCCATCCCCATTCACACCCGAACACCCTCACGTCCCCATTCACACCCGCACACCCTCCCGTCGGCATTCACACCCGCACACCCTCCCGTCCCCATTCACAGCCGCAAACCTTACTGGCCCCATTCACACCCACACTCCCTCCCGTCCCCATTCACACCCGCGCACCCACCCGTCCCCATTCACACCCGCGCACCCTCCCGTCCCCATTCACACCCGCGCACCCTCCCGTCCCCATTCACACCCGCGCACCCTCCCGTCCCCATTCACACCCGCGCACCCTCCCCGTCCCCATTCACACCCGCACACCCTCCCGTCCCCTTTCACTGCCGCACACCCTCCTTTCCCCATTCACAACTGCACAACATCCCCTCCCCATTCACACCCGCACAACCTCCCCTCCCTTTTCACACCCAAACACCCTCCCTTCCCCTTTCACTCCCGCATACCCTCCCCTCCCCATTCACTCCCGCACACCCTCCCGTCCCCTTTCACACCCTCCCGTCCCCGTCCACACCCTCCCGTCCCCTTTCACACCCTCCCGTCCCCTTTCACACCCTCCCGTCCCCTTTCACCCTCCCTCCCCTTTCACACCCTCCCGTCCCCTTTCACACCCACACAACCTCCCGTCCCCTTTCACACCCGCACACCCTCCCGTCCCCTTTCACACCCTCCCCTCCCCTTTCACACCCGTACACTCTCCCGTCCCCATTCACTCCCGCACACCCTCCCGTTCCCGTTCACACCCGCACACCCTCCCGTCCCCATTCATACCCACACACCCTCCAGTTCCCGTTCACACCCATACAGCCTCCTGTCCCCATTCACTCCCGCACACCCTCCCGTTCCCATTCACACCCGCACACCCTCCCGTACCCATTCATACCCACACACCCTCCCGTACCCATTCACACCCGCACACCCTCCTGTCCCCGTTCACCAACCCTCACCCTTCCGTCCCCATTCACCCGCAAACACTCCCGTCCCCGTTCACACACCCACACCATCCTGACCCATTCCACACCCGCACACACTCCCGTCCCCATTCACTCCGCACACCCTCCCATCCCCATTCACTCCCGAGCACCCTCACCTCCCCATTCACGCCCGCACACCCTCCCATCCCCATTCACACCCGAACACCCTCCCATCCCCATTCACACCCGTACACCCTCCCGTCCCCATTCACACCCACACACTCTCCCGTCCCCATTCACACCCGAACACCCTCACGTCCCCATTCACACCCGCACACCCTCCCGTCCCCATTCAGGCCCGCACACCCTCCCGTCCCCATTCACACCCGCACACCCTCCCATCCCCATTACACAACCCGAACACCCTCACGTCCCCATTC
>NW_027600791.1:0-9686 GCF_964194155.1 Cetorhinus maximus | reverse complement strand
GTCTTGCACTGACGTAGGGTCAGTGCTGGGGGAGTGCTGTACTGTCGGAGGGTTAATAGTGAGGGAGTGCTGCACTGCGGGAGGTTCAGTGTTAAGGGTGAACTGACCTATTGGAGGGTCAGTATTGAGGGACTGCTGCACTTTCGGAGGGTCAGTACTGAGGGACAGCTGCGCTGTCAGACGGTCAGTACTGAGGGAGTGCTGCACTGTCGGAGGGTCAGTACTGAGGGAGTGCTGCGCTGTCAGAGGGTCAGTACTGAGGGACAGCTGCGCTGTCAGAGAGTGAGTACTGAGGGATTGCTGCACTGTCGGAGGGTCAGTACTGAGGGAGTGCTGCACTGTCGGAGGGTCAGTACTGAGGGAGTGCTGCACTGTCAGAGGGTCAGTACTGAGGGAGTGCTGCACTGTCAGAGGGGAATACAGAGGGAGCTCTGCATTTTCAGATAGTCAGTACTGCAGGAGTGCTGCAGTGTCAGAAAATTTCTACTGAGGGAGTGCAATAATATCGGAGGGTGAGTACTAAGGGATTGCTGCACTGTCAGAAGGTCAGTACTAAGGGAGCTCTGCATTGTCAGATAGTCACTACTGAGCGAGAGCTGCACTGTCGGAGGGTCAGCACTGAGGGAGTGCTGCACTGTCAGAGGATCACTACTGAGGGAGTGCTGCACTGTCGGAAAGTCAGTACTGAGCGAGAGTTGCACTGTCAGAGGGTCAGTACTGAGGGAGTGCTGCACTGTCAGAGGGTCAGTACTGAGGGTGTGCTGAACTCTCGGAGGGTCAGTACTGAGGGAGCTCTGCATTGTAAGAGAGTCAGTACTGAGTGAGTGCTGCACTGTCAGAAGGTAAGTACTGAGGGAGTGCTGTACTGACGAACGCTCAGTACTGAGGGAGAGCTGCACTGTTGGAGGGTCAATACTGAGGGAGTGCTGCACTGTCGGAGAGTCAGTACAGAGGGACTGTTGCACAGTCAGAGGGTCAGTACCGAGGGAGTGTTGCACTGTCAGAGGGTCAGTATTGAGGGAGTGCTGCATTGTCAGGGGGACAGTCATGAGGGAGTGTTGCACAGTCAGAGGGTCAGTACAGAGGGAGTGCTGCACTGTCAGAGGGTCAGTACTGAGGGAGTGCGGAACTGTCAGAGGGTCAACACTGAGGGAGTGCTGCACTGTCAGAGGGTCAGTACTGAGGGAGTGCTGCACTTCGGAGGGTCAGTACTGAAGGAATTCTGCACTGTCGGAGGGTCAGTACTGATGGAGTGCTGCACCATCAGAGGGTCAGTACTGAGGGAATGCTGCTCTGTCAGCGGGTCAGTACTGACGGAGGGCTGAACTGTCAGAGCATCTGTCTTGAGGGAGCGCTGCACTGTCGGAGGGCCAGTACTGAGGGAGTGCTGCACTGTCGGAGGGTCAGTACTGAGGGGGTGCTGCAGTGTCAGAGGGTCAGTACTGAGGGAGTGCCGCACTGTCAGAGGGTCAGTACTGAGGAAGTGCCGCACAGTCAGAGGGTCAGTACTGAGGGAGTGCTGCAGTGACGGAGGGTCAGTACTGAGGGAGTGCCGCACTGTCAGAGGGTCAGTACTGAGGGAGTGCTGCACTGTCGGAGGGTCAGTACAGAGGGGGTGCTGCAGTGTCAGAGGGTCAGTACTGAGGGAGTGCTGCACTGTCGGAGGGTCAGTACTGAGGGGGTGCTGCAGTGTCAGAGGGTCAGTACTGAGGGAGTGCTGCAATGTCAGAGGGTAAGTACTGAGGGAGTACTGCACTGTCAGAGTGGAAATACTGAGGGAGTGCTGCACTGTCAGAGGGTCAGTACTGAGGGAGTGCTGCACTGTTGGAAGGTCAGTACTGCGGGAGTACTGCAGTGTCGGAGGGTCAGTACAGAGGGAGTGCTGCACTGTCAGAGGGTCAGTACTGAGGGAGTGCTGCACTTTCAGAGGGTCACTACTGAGGGACTGCTGCACTGTCAGATGGTCAACCTGAGGGAGTGCTGCACTGTCAGAGGGTCAGAACTGAGGGAGTGCTGCACTGTAAGTGGATCAGTGCTGAGGGACTGCTGAACTGTCAGAGGGTCACCACTGAGGGAGTGCTGCACTGTCAGAGGGTCAGTACTGAGGGAATGCTGCACTGTCGGAGGGTCAGTACTGAAGGAGTGCTGCACTGTCAGAGGGTCAGTACTGAGGGAATGCTGCTCTGTCAGCGGGTCAGTACTGACGGAGGGCTGCATTGTCAGAGCATCTGTCTTGAGGGAGCGCTGCACTGTCAGAGGGTCAGTACTGAGGGAGTGCTGCACTGTCAGAGTGTCAATACTGAGGGAGTGCTGCACTGTCAGAGGGTCAGTACTGAGGGAGTGCTGCACTGTCGGACGGTCAGTAATGAGCGAGTGCTGCACTGTCAGAGGGTCAGTCATGAGGGAGTTTTGCACAGTCAGAGGGTCAGTCCTGAGGGAGTGCTGCACTGTCAGAGGATCAGTACTGAGGGAGTGCTGCGCTGTCAGAGGGTCACTACTGAGGGAGTGCTGCACTGTCAGGTAGTCAGTCCTGAGGGAGTGCTGCAGTGTCAGAGGGTCAGTACTGAGGGAGTGCTGCACTGTCAGAGGATCAGTGCTGAGGGAGTGCTGAAGTGTCAGAGGGTCACCACTGAGGGAGAGCTGCACTGTCAGAGGGTCAGTACTGAGGGAATGCTGCACTGTCGGAGGGTCAGTACTGAGGGAGTGCTGCTCTGTCAGCGGGTCAGTACTGAGGGAGTGCTGCACTGTCAGAGCATCTGTCTTGAGGGAGCGCTGCACTGTTGGAGGGTCAGTACTTAGGGAGTGCTGCACAGCCGGAGGATCAGTACAGAGGGAGTGCCGCACTGTCGGAGGGACTGTACTGAGGGAATGCTGCACTGTCGGAGGGCCAGTACTGAGGGAGTGCTGCACAGTCGCAGGATCAGTACTGAGGGAATGCCGCACTGTCGGAACGTCAGTACTGAGGGAGTGCTGCACTGTCAGATGGTCAGTACTGAGGGAGTGCTGCACTGTCAGAGGTCAGCACTGAGGGAGTGCTGCACTGTCGGAGGGTCATTACTGAGGGAGTGCTGCGCTGTCAGAGGGTCACTACTGAGGGACTGCTGCACTGTCAGACGGTCAGTCCTGAGGGAGTGCTGCACTGTCAGAGGGTCAGTGCTGAGGGAGTGCTGCACTGTCAGAGGGTCAGAACTGAGGGATTGCTGCACTGTCAGAGGGTCACCACTGAGGGAGTGCTGCACTTTCAGAGGGTCAGTACTGAAGGAATTCTGCACTGTCGGAGGGTCAGTACTGAGGGAGTGCTGCAGCGACAAAGGGTCAGTACTGAGGGAGTGTAGATCTGTCAGCGGGTCAGTACTGAGGGAGGGCTGCACTGTCAGAGCATCTGTCTTGAGGGAGCGCTGCACTGTCGGAGAGTCAGTACTGAGGGAGTGCCGCACTGTTGGCGGGTCAGTACGGAGGGATTGCTGCACAGTCGGAGAATCAGTACTGAGGGACTGCCGCACTGTCGGAGGGTCAGTTCTGAGGGAATGCTGCACTGTCGGAGGGTCAGTACTGAGGGAGTGCTGCACAGTCGGAGGATCAGTGCTGAGGGAGTGCCGCACTGTCGGAGGGTCAGTACTGAGGGAGTGCCGCACAATCAGAGGGTCAGCACTGAGGGAGTGCTGCACTGTCTGAGGGTCAGTACTGAGGGAGTGCCGCACTGTCAGAGGGTCAGTACTGAGGAAGTGCCGCACTGTCGGAGGGTCAGTACTGAGGGAGTGCTGCAGTGACGGAGGGTCAGTACTGTGGGAGTGCCGTACTGTCAAAGGGTCAGTACTGAGGGAGTGCTGCACTGTCGGAGGGTCAGTAGAGAGGGGGTGCTGCAGTGTCAGAGGTTCAGTACTGAGGGAGTGCTGCACTGTCGGAGGGTCAGTACTGAGGGGGTGCTGCAGTGTCAGAGGGTAAGTACTGAGGGAGTGCTGCACTGTCAGAGTTTCAATACTGAGGGAGTGCTGCACTGTCGGAGGGTCATTACTGAGGGAGTGCTGCAGTGTCAGAGGGTCAGTACTGAGGGAGTGCTGCACTGTCGGAGGGTCATTACTGAGGGAGTGCCGCACTGTCAGAGGGTCAGTACTGAGGGAGTGCTGCACTGTCAGAGGGTCAGTACTGAGGGAGTGCTGCACTGTCAGATGGTCAGTACTGAGGGAGTGCTGCACTCTCGGAGGGTCATTACTGAGGGAGTGCCGCAATGTCAGAGGGTCAGTACTGAGGGAGTGCTGCACTGTCAGAGGGTCAGTACTGAGGGAGTGCTGCACTGTCAGAGGTCAGCACTGAGGGAGTGCTGCACTGTCGGAGGGTCAGTACTGAGGGAGTGCTGCGCTGTCAGAGGGTCACTACTGAGGGACTGCTGCACTGTCAGATGGTCAGTCCTGAGAGAGTGCTGCACTGTCAGAGGGTCAGTCCTGAGGGAGTGCTGCACTGTCAGAGGGTCAGAACTGAGGGAGTGCTGCACTGTCAGAGGGTCACAATTGAGGGAGTGCTGCACTGTCAGAGGGTCAGTACTGAAGGAATTCTGCACTGTCGGAGGGTCAGTACTGAGGGAGTGCTGCGCTGTCAGATGGTCACTACTGACGGACTGCTGCACTGTCAGATGGTAAGTCCTGAGGGAGTGCTGCACAGTCAGAGGGTCAGAACTGAGGGAGTGCTGCACTGTCAGAGGTTCAGTACTGAGGGAATGCGGAACTGTCAGAGGGTCAACACTGAGGGAGTGCTGCACAGTCGCAGGATCAGTACTGAGGGAATGCCGCACTGTCGGAACGTCAGTACTGAGGGAGTGCTGCACTGTTGGAAGGTCAGTACTGCGGGAGTACTGCAGTGTCAGAGGGTCAGTGCTGAGGGAGTGCTGCACTGTCGGAGGGTCATTACTGAGGGAGTGCTGCAGTGTCAGAGGGTCAGTACTGAGGGAGTGCTGCACTGTCGGAGGGTCATTACTGAGGGAGTGCCGCACTGTCAGAGGGTCAGTACTGAGGGAGTGCTGCACTGTCAGAGGGTCAGTACTGAGGGAGTGCTGCACTGTCAGATGGTCAGTACTGAGGGAGTGCTGCACTGTCGGAGGCTCATTACTGAGGGAGTGCCGCACTGTCAGAGGGTCATTACTGAGGGAGTGCTGCAATGTCAGAGGGTCAGTACTGTGGGAGTGCTGCACTGTCAGAGGTCAGCACTGAGGGAGTGCTGCACTGTCGGTGGTTCAGTACTGAGGGAGTGCTGCGCTGTCAGAGGGTCACTACTGAGGGACTGCTTCACTGTCAGATGGTCAGTCCTGAGTGAGTGCTGCACTGTCAGAGGGTCAGTCCTGAGGGAGTGCTGCACTGTCAGAGGGTCAGAACTGAGGGAGTGCTGCACTGTCAGAGGGTCACAACTGAGGGAGTGCTGCACTGTCAGAGGGTCAGTACTGAAGGAATTCTGCACTGTCGGAGGGTCAATACTGAGGGAGTGCTGCACCGACAAAGGGTCAGTACTGAGGGAGTGCAGCTCTGTCAGCGGGTCAGTACTGAGGGAGGGCTGTACTGTCATAGCATCTGTCTTGAGGGAGCGCTGCCCTGTCGGAGGGTCAGTACTGAGGGAGTGCCGCACTGTTGGAGGGTCAGTACTGAGGGACTGCCGCACTGTCGGAGGGTCAGTACTGAGGGAGTGCCGCACTGTCGGAGGGTCAGTACTGAGGGACTGCCGCACTGTTGGAGGGTCAGTACTGAGGGACTGCCGCACTGTCGGAGGGTCAGACATGAGGGAGTGTTGCACTGTCAGAGGGTCAGTACTGAGGGAGTGCTGCACTGTCGGAGGGTCAGTAGTGAGCGAGTGCTGCACTGACAGAGGGTCAGACATGAGGGAGTGTTGCACAGTCAGAGGGTCAGTACTGAGGGAGTGCTACACTGTCAGAGGGTCAGTACTGAGGGAGTGCTGCACTGTCGGAGGGTCATTACTGAGGGAGTGCTGCAGTGTCAGAGGGTCAGTACTGAGGGAGTGCTGCACTGTCAGAGGTCAGTACTGAGGGAGTGCTGCACTGTCGGAGGGTCAGTACTGAGGGAGAGCTGCGCTGTCAGAGGGTCACTACTGAGGGACTGCTGCACTGTCAGATGGTCAGTCCTGAGGGAGTTCTGCACTGTCAGAGGGTCAGTCCTGAGGGAGTGCTGCACTGTCAGAGGGTCAGAACTGAGGGAGTGCTGCACTGTCAGAAGGTCACCACTGAGGGAGTGCTGCACTGTCAGAGGGTCAGTACTGAAGGAATTCTGCACTGTCGGAGGGTCAGTACTGAGGGAGTGCAGCACCGACAAAGGGTCAGTACTGAGGGAATGCTGCTCTGTCAGCGGGTCAGTACTGAGGGAGGGCTGCACTGTCAGAGCATCTGTCTTTAGGTAGCGCTGCACTGTCGGAGGGTCAGTACTGAGGGAGTGCCGTTCTGTTGGAGGGTCAGTACTGAGGGAGTGCTGCACAGATGGAGGATCAGTACTGAGGGAGTGCCGCACTGTCGGAGGGTCAGTACATGAGGGAATGCTGCACTGTCGGAGGGTCAGTACTGAGGGTGTGCGGCACAGTCGGAGTATCAGTACTGAGGGACTGCCGCGCTGTCAGAGGGTCAGTACTGAGGGAGTGCTGCACTGTCAGAGGGTCAGTACTGAGGGAGTGCCAAACTGTCAGAGGGTCATTACTGAGGGAGTGCTGCACTGTCAGAGGATCAGTACTGAGGGAGTGCCGCACAGTCAGAGGGTCAGTACTGAGGGAGTGCCAAACTGTCAGAGGGTCATTACTGAGGGAGTGCTGCACTGTCAGAGGATCAGTACTGAGGGAGTGCCGCACAGTCAGAGGGTCAGTACTGAGGGAGTGCTGCACTGTCTGAGGGTCAGTACTGCGGGAGTGCCGCACTTTCAGAGGGTCAGTACTGAGGAAGTGCCGCACTGTCAGAGGGTCAGTACTGAGGGAGTGCTGCAGTGACGGATGGTCAGTATTGAGGGAGTGCCGCACTGTCAGAGGGTCAGTACTGAGGGAGTGCTGCACTGTCGGAGGGTCAGTCATGAGGGAGTGTTGCACAGTCAGAGGGTCAATATTGAGGGAGTGCTGCATTGTCAGAGGGTCAGTAATGAGGGAGTGCTGCACTGTCAGAGGGTCAGTACTGAGGGAGTTCTGCACTGTCAGAGGGTCAGTGCTGAGGGAGTGCTGCACTGTCAGAGTGTCAATACTGAGGGAGTGCTGCACTGTCAGAGGGTCAGTACTGAGGGAGTGCTGCACTTTCAGAGGATCAGTACTGAGCGAGTGCTGCACTGTCAGAGGGTCAGTACTGAGGGAGTGCTGCACTGTCAGAGGTTCAGTCATGAGGGAGTGTTGCACAGTCAGAGGGTCAGTACTGAGGGAGCGCTGCACTGTCAGAGGGTCAGTACTGAGGGAGTGCTGCACTGTTGGAAGTTCAGTACTGCGGGAGTACTGCAGTGTCAGAGGGTCAGTACTGAGGGAGTGCTGCACTGTCGGAGGGTCATTACTGAGGGAGTGCTGCATTGTCAGAGGGTCAGTACTGAGGGAGTGCTGCACTGTCAGAGGTCAGTACTGAGGGAGTGCTGCACTGTCGGAGGGTCAGTACTGAGGGAGTGCTGCGCTGTCAGAGGGTCACTACTGAGGGAGTGCTGCACTGTCAGATGGTCAGTCCTGAGGGAGTGCTGCACTGTCAGAGGGTCAGAACTGAGGGTGTGCTGCACTGTCAGAGGATCACTGCTGAGGGAGTGCTAAACTGTCAGAGGGTCACCACTGAGGGAGTGCTGCACTGTCAGAGGGTCAGTACTGAGGAAATGCTGCACTGTCGGAGGGTCAGTACTGAGGCAGTGCTGCTCTGTCAGCGGGTCAGTACTGACGGAGGGCTGCACTGTCAGAGCATCTGTCTTGAGGGAGCGCTGCACTGTCGGAGGGTCAGTACTGAGGGGGTGCCGCACTGTTGGAGGGTCAGTACTGAGGGAGTGCTGCACAGTCGGAGGATCAGTACTGAGGGAGTGCCGCACTGTCGGAGGGTCTGTACTGAGGGAATGCTGCACTGTCGGAGGGCCAGTACTGAGGGAGTGCTGCACAGTCGGAGGATCAGTACTGAGGGAATGCCGCACTGTCGGAAGGTCAGTACTGAGGGAGTGCTGCACTGTCAGAGAGTCAGTACTGAGGGAGTGCTGCACTGTCAGAGTGTCAATACTGAGGGAGTGCTGCACTGTCAGAGGGTCAGCACTGAGGGAGTGCTGCACTGTCAGAGGGTCAGTACTGAGGCGAGTGCTGCACTGTCAGAGGCTCAGTCATGAGGGAGTGTTGCACAGTCAGAGGGTCAGTACTGAGGGAGTGCTGCACTGTCAAGGGTCAGTACTGAGGGAGTGCTGCACTGTTGGAAGGTCAGTACTGCCGGAGTACTGCAGTGTCAGAGGGTCAGTTCTGAGGGAATTCCGCACTGTCGGAGAATCAGTACTGAGGGAGTGCTGCACTGTCGGAGGGTCAGTACTGAGGGAGTACTGAACTGTCAGTGGGACAGTACTGAGGGAGTCTTGCACTGACGTAGGGCCAGTGCTGTGGGAGTTCTGTACTGTCGGAGGGTTAGTAGTGAGGGAGTGCTGCACTGCGGGAGGTTCAGTGTTAAGGGTGAACTGACCTATTGGAGGGTGAGTATTGAGGGACTGCTGCACTTTCGGAGGGTCAGTACTGAGGGACAGCTGCGCTGTCTGAGGGTCAGTACTGAGGGAGTGCTGCACTGTCGGAGGGTCAGTACTGAGAGAGTACTGCACTGTCAGAGGGTCAGTACTGGGAGAGTGCTGCACTGTCAGAGGGTCAGTACTGAGGGAGTGCGTCATTGTCAGAGGGTCAGTACTGAGGGAGTGCTGCACTGTCAGAGGGTCAGTACTGAGGGAGTGCTGCACTGTCAGAGGGTCAGTACTGAGGGAGTGCCGCACTGTCGGAGAGGAATACAGAGGGAGCTCTGCATTTTCAGATAGTCAGTACTGCTGGAGTGCTGCAGTGTCAGAGAATTTCTACTGAGGGAGTGCAATAATATCGGACGGTGAGTACTGAGGAATTGCTGCACTGTCAGAAGGTCAGTACTAAGGGAGCTCTGCATTGTCAGATAGTCACTACTGAGTGAGAGCTGCACTGTCGGAGGGTCAGTACTGAGGGAGTGCTGCACTGTCAGAGGATCACTACTGAGGGAGTGCAGCACTGTCGGAAAGTCAGTACTGAGCGAGAGTTGCACTGTCAGAGGGTCAGTACTGAGGGAGTGCTGCACTGTCAGAGCGTCAGTACTGAGGGAGTGCTGCACTGTCTGAGGGTCAGTACTGAGGGAGTGCCGCACTGTCAGAGGGTCAGTACTGAGGGAGTGCTGCAGTGACGGAGGGTCAGTATTGAGGGAGTGCCGCACTGTCAGAGGGTCAGTACTGAGGGAGTGCTGCACTGTCGGAGGGTCAGTACAGAGGGGGTGCTCCAGTGTCAGAGGGTCAGTACTGAGGGAGTGCTGCACTGTCGGAGGGTCAGTCATGAGGGAGTGTTGCACAGTCAAAGGGTCAATACTGAGGGAGTGCTGCACTGTCAGAGGGTCAGTAATGAGGGAGTGCTGCACTGTCAGAGGGTCAGTACTGAGGGCGTGCTGCACTGTCAGAGGGTCAGTACTGAGGGAGTGCTGCACTGTCAGAGTGTCAATA
>NW_027600790.1:0-9705 GCF_964194155.1 Cetorhinus maximus | reverse complement strand
AACATGATTGCCGAATGTTTTCAATTTAATCAGTATCAGTCTGAACAATAAGATGAAAGCAAAATACTGCAGATGCTGGAAATCTGAAGCAAAAACAGAAAAATGCTGGAAAAGCTCAGCAGGTCTAACAGCATCTGTGGGGAGAGAAACAGAGTTAACGGAAAACAGAGCTCCGAAGAAGAGTCATACGGACTCGAAACGTTAGCTCTGCTTCTCTCTCCACAGATGCTGTTAGACCTGCTGAGCTTTTCCAGCATTTTCTGTTTTTGTTTCAGCCTGAACAATGACGGACAAAATGTAAAACGGCAAAGCTTCAGAAGGAATGGGATTTGATGAACCACTTTAAACCTACCATTTGGAATGTGCAAAAATAAACCAGTGAATAAAAATTACAGAAAGGATGGGTTCATTGGATTTACACATGGAAAAAGGAAAAGAAATGCAGGGCAGTGGGGAAAGAGCAGGGGTGGAGTGAATTGGATAGCTCTTTCACAAAGCCAGCACAGGCAAGATGGGCTGAATAGGCTCCTGTGCTATATCATTCTATGATTCTAAGACTGATGCCATAGGGAGAAGTTTGTTTAAAAGATAAGTTTTTATGGAGATTTTTTAAAGGTAGAGAGAAAAGCAAGAAGTTCTGGACAGGAGGGGTAGAGTGACTGAACTGTCTGCCACCAACAGGGGACAATAAGAACACCTGATGTAGGGGGTAACACATTTGCATGGATAAAGGATTGGTTGGCCAACAGGAATCAGAGTTGGGATAAATGTAAATGGCTCTTTTTCAGGTTGGCAAGCACCACAGCGATCAGTGCTGGGGCCTCAACTATTTATGAACAACATTAATGGTTTGGATGAAGGGACTGAATGTATAGTAGCTAAATTTGCTGATGACACCAAGATAGGAAGGGAAGTAAGTTGTCAAAAGGAGGTAGAGTCTACAAAGATTTAGACAGGTTAAGTGAGTGGGCAAAAATTTGGCAGATGGGAGTATAATGTGGGAAAATGTGAACTTGTTCACTTTGGCAGGAAGAATAAAAAAGCAGTATGTTATCTAAATGGAGAGAGATTGCAGAACTCAGTGGTACAGAGGGATCTGGGTGTCCTGGTGCACAAATCACAAAAAGTTAGTATCAGGCAAAGCAAGTGATTAGGAAGGCAAATGGAATGTTGTCATTCATTGCAAGGGGAATGGAATATAAAAGTGGGGAAGTTTTACTGCAGCTGTACAGGGCCCTGGTGAGACCACATCTGGAATACAGTGTACAGTTTGGTCTCTTTATTTGAAAAAGGATATAACTGCATCAGAATCAGTTCAGAGAGGGTTCACTCGACTCATTCCTGGGGTGAAGGGCTTGTGAAGAAAGGTTGAACAGGTTGGGCCTATACCCATTGGAGTTCAGAAGAATGTGAGCTGATCTTATTGAAACGTAAGATCCTGAGGGGATTTGATAGGGTGGATACCAGGAGGATGTTTCCTTTTGTGGGGGAGACTAGAACTTGGTGACACCAGTTTAAGAATAAGAGGTCTCCCTTTTAAGACAGAGATGAGAATTTTTTTCTCAAAGGGTTGTTAGTATTTGAAATTCTCTTCCCCAGAGAGCAGTAGACTGAATTTATTCAAGGCTGAGTTAGGTAGGTTTTTGATGGACAAGGGAGTCTAGGGCTATAAGGGGACAGACAGAAAGGTGGAGTTGAGACCACAACCAGATCATCCAAGAACTTATTGAATGGTGGAGCAGACTTGAAGGGGCGAATGGTCTACTCCTGCCCCTAATTCGTATGTTCCTACAGAGGAAGGTACACAAGAACTGAAGGATGCAAGTGGTCAGAAAAAGCCTGCGGAGGTAGGTGAAATGGAGTCTGATTCTATGAGGATGAAAATTTTAAATTGAATGCATAGGGGCAGGGGGTTAGTGTAATAAGGATGGAATTTAGTGAGGGCAGTATTGTAACAGTGACAGTCAATGGTTTGGGGAACTATCATGGGAGAAAGGACAATGACCCAACAATTGTTTATATTTTAAACAAATATGCAAATGTATTGTGTCAATTAGGGATGTAAAATCTATCTGATATACAACATGTATTTATACAGCACCTTTAACATGTTGCAAGGTGTTTTACACAAGCTTTATCTACAAATTGGCACTGAACACAGGGCAGATAACTAAGAAGATTGGTCAATGAGGTGGTGTTTTAAGGAGGTGGAGAGATTTAGGGAGGAATTCCAGAGTTTGGGGCTCAGGAAGCTGAAGGCATGGGGCCACCAGTGAGGGAGTGATTAAATTCAGGGATATTCCAGAAGTCACAATTGAAGGAGTGCAGAGTTCTCAGAGGCTGGAGGAGGTCACAGGTAGGGATGGGAGAGGCCAGGGAGGAATTTGAAATAATATATCATGTTTAAATGTGAATAAGAATTTTTGGAGAGGACAAAACAAAGGAAAGTACTTACATCATACAAAATAATTGTGAAGGGTTAGTAAACGATAACACCAGTACCAGCTTGATGCATTACAGAAACTCCCAGTACCTGAGCTCGGTACCTTGCTGAAGAAACTCCCAGATCCCAGTGAGTCCACCTGCATCCCCCCCCAATGTCCAGTCAATTCCTCTGCCAATCACAGTCCCCCCACCCCCAACACGCTGTGAATCCCCCTGCCCCTCCCCCCCCACTGTGAATCCCCCGCCTCCACCAAACCACCCCAACACCCTCCTCAAGTCCCTCCATTCTCAGCCTCCCCACCACAATCCCCAAGTGCCTCCCTGCCCACATCCTCACTGCTCTCTCCCCTCCTGCTCCCTTACCCTCTAGCCCCAGCACCCTGTCTCGCGCCTCGGCTCCCCCCTGCACTCCCACCCCAATCCCCCTGCACTCCCACCCCAACTCCCCACTGCACTCCCCTCCCGAATCCCCCCTGCACTCCCCCCCCGAATCCCCCCTGCACTCCCCCCCGCGAATCCCCCCTGCACTCCCCCCCCAAATCCCCCCTGCACTCCCCCCCGAATCCCCCCTGCACTCCCCCCCCCGAATCCCCCCTGCACTCCCCCCCCCGAATCCCCCCTGCACTCCTCCCCCCGAATCCCCCCTGCACTCCCCCCCCGAATCCCCCCTGCACTCCTCCCCCCGAATCCCCCCTGCACTCCCCCCCCCGAATCCCCCCTGCACTCCTCCCCCCGAATCCCCCCTGCACTCCCCCCCCAAATCCCCCCTGCACTCCCCCCCGAATCCCCCCTGCACTCCCCTCCCGAATCCCCCCTGCACTCCCCTCCCGAATCCCCCCTGCACTCCCCCCCCCCCGAATCTCCCCTGCACTCCCCCCCCCCGAATCTCCCCTGCACTCCCCCCCCCCGAATCTCCCCTGCACTACCCCCCCCCCCGAATCCCCCCTGCACTCCCCCCCCGAATCCCCCCTGCACTCCTCCCCCCGAATCCCCCCTGCACTCCCCCCCCGAAACCCCCCTGCACTCCCCCCCGAATCCGCCCTGCACTCCCCCCGCCGAATCCCCCCTGCACCCCCTGCACTCCCCCCCCCGAATCTCCCCTGCACTCCCCCCCCCGAATCCCCCCTGCACTCCCCCCCCCCGAATCCCCCCTGCACTCCCCCCCCCGAATCCCCCCTACACTCCCCCCTCCCCCGAATCCCCCTGCACTCCCCCCTCCCCCGAATCCCCCCTGCACTCCCCTCCCGAATCCCCCCTGCACTCCCCCCCACCCCCCTGAATCCCCCCTGCACTCCCCTCCCGAATCCACCCTGCACTCCCCCCCGAATCCGCCCTGCACTCCCCCCCCCGAATCCGCCCTGCAGTCCCCCCCCCGAATCCGCCCTGCACTCCCCCCCGAATCCCCCTGCACTCCCCCCCGAATCCCCCCTGCACTCCCCCCCGAATCCCCCCTGCACTCCCCCCCCCCCAATCCCCCATGCACTCCCCGCCCCCCCGAATCCCCCCTGCACTCTCCCCCCCCCGATGAATTCCCCCCCTTGATGAATTCCCCCTGCCCCATGAAGTCCTCTCCCGCCCCATGAATTCCCCACCTCCAAGAACTCCCCCTGCATGAATCCCAGCTCCCATGAATTCCCCCTTTCCCCATAACCCATGAATTATCCACACCCCTCATGCATTCCCCCTCTTGCCCCCCATGAATTCCCCCTCTTCATCCCCATGAATTCACCCCTCCCCCCATGAATTCCCCCCTGCCCCCATGAATTTCCCCTCTCGCCCCATGAATTTCCCCTCCCGCCCCATGAATTCCCCCTCCCCCATGAATTCCCCCTTCCCCCCCACACATGAATTCCCCCTCTTCCCCCACACATGAATTCCCCCTCTTCCCCCACCCACACATGAATTCCCCCTCTTCCCCCCACCCACCCACACATGAATTCCCCCTCTTCCCCCACACATGAATTCCCCCTCTTCCCCCACCCACACATGAATTCCCCCTCTTCCCCCCACCCACCCACACATGAATTCCCCCTCTTCCCCGCACCCACCCATGAATTCGCCATCTTCCCCACACCCACCCATGAATTCCCCCTCTTCCCCCCCACCCACCCACCCACCCACGAATTCCCCCTCTTTCCCCCACCCACCCACCCACGAATTCCCCCACCCACCCATGAATTCCCCTCTTCCCCCCACCCGCTCACCCACCCATGAATTCCCCCTCTTCCCCCCACCCACCCACCCATGAATTCCCCCTCTTCCCCCCATCCACCCATGAATTCCCCCTCTTCCCCCCACCCACCCATGAATTCTCCTCTTCCCCCCACCCACTCACCCACCCATGAATTCCCCCTCTTCCCCCCATCCACCCATGAATTCCCCCTCTTCCCCCCACCCACCCACCCATGAATTCCCCCCACCCATGAATTCCCCCTCTTCCCCCCACCCACCCACGAATTCCCCCTCTTCCCCCGACCCACTCACCCATGAATTCCCCCTCTTCCCCCCACCCACCCATGAATTCCCCCTCTTCCACCCACCCACCCATGAATTCCCCCTCTTCCCCCCCACCCACACATGAATTCCCCCTCTTCCCCCCACCCACACATGAATTCCCCCTCTTCCCCCCATCCACCCATGAATTCCCCCTCTTCCCCCCACCCACCCATGAATTCCCCCTCTTCCCCCCACCCACCCATGAATTCCCCCTCTTCCCCCCACCCACCCATGAATTCCCCCTCTTCCCCCCATGAATTCCCCCTCTTCCCCCCATGAATTCCCCCTCTTCCCCCCCATGAATTCCCCCTCTTCCCTCCCATGAATTCCCCACATGAATCCTCCCCTTAAACTCCCCCCATGAATTCCCCCCTGTGAATTCCACCTCCCCATGAATTCCGCCCCCCCCAACCCCATGAATTCTGCCCCCCCACTCCATGAATTCCGTCCCCCCCACCACCCCATGAATTCCGCCCCCCCTGAATTCCGCCCCCCCCATGAATTCCGCCCCCCCCTGAATTCCGCCCCCCCCCATGAATTCCGCCCCCCCCCATGAATTCCGCCCCCCCCCATGAATTCCGCCCCCCCCCCATGAATTCCGCCCCCCCGCCCCCATGAATTCCGCCCCCCCGCACCCATGAATTCCGCCCCCCCGCCCCCCCGCCCCCATGAATTCCGCCCCCCCGCCCCCATGAATTCCGCCCCCCCGCCCCCATGAATTCCGCCCCCCATGAAATTCCCCTGCAAACTCTTTCATTGCTTGTCTTCCCGCTCTGGCCTCTGGAGGCGCTGCCGACCGGGAGTTTTTTTGCGGTTTCGGCAGTAACGGATCCGCCGGGCTCGTCCGGGAAGGTGGAGCGGTTGGGGCGGGGCGCGCGGGGCGCGTTTGCATCCAGAGGAGATGCGGAGGTGTTTTCCTCGATGTTCCGATGCAGCGGGAGTAAAACTGAAATTTGGGTGTATTGTCCAGGCGACACCGCATTTGGGAAGCGATCCCGAACATTCCCGGTCTCTCCCGAGCGATCCCGATCTTTCCCGAACATTCCCGAGCGATCCCGGTCTTTTCCGAACATTCCCGAGCGATCCCGAACATTCCCGAGCGATCCCGATCTTTCCCGAACATTCCCGGTCTCTCCGGAGTGATCCCGAACATTCCCGAGCGATCCCGATATTTCCCGAACATTCCCGGTCTCTCCCGAGTGATCCCGAACATTCCCGAGCGATCCCGATCTTTCCCGAACATTCCCGGTCTCTCCCGAACATTCCCGGTCTCTCCCGATCTTTCCCGAACATTCCCGAGCGATCCCCGAACATTCTCGAACCCTTCCGGAGATTGCCGACTCGGGCACGCGCAGTGAAAGGGGGGGCGGGGCGAGGGGGGGGGGGTGGTTGTCTGGAGCGCGTGGCCGATCTGGGCCATTTTTTTTAAAGAGATTGTTTTCCGCTCCCGATTAAAACATTTTCCCTTTTCTCCCGGAGGTGAATTTGGTGCCGTTTCTCCCGCCGCTCGATTTGGCGGCAGGTTTTGTGTGAGACTCGGATCCTGTTAGTTTGCTCCTGGGGCTGGAAGCTCCTGTTATTCGGGGTTGATTTTATTATTTGAAACCCGATTCTCTCGGCCCCCCCCCCCCCCCCCATTCCCGCCGCCTCCCCCCCCCCCCTTCCCCCCGCCGCCCGCCCGCCCGCCTCCCGGTTCCTCCTCCCCCTCAAGCAGCCGGCACCATGGCGGCGGAGGCGGTGGCTGGCAGCGGCTTCGGCCTGGGCCCCGGCCCTGGCCCCGGCTCCGGCTCCGGCTCGGGCCCCGGCTCAGAGCGGATGCTGCGGGGGCTGAAGCGGGACGAGCCGGGAGATTCTGCAGCCGCTGAGGCGAAGAGGCAGCGGCTGGAACCGAGTCTGAACCCGGGAGAGAACGGGATGAACAGTGAGGCCGGTGCACAGGTAAGGGGCAGAAAGCGGGGCCCGGGGGAGGGGGGCACATGGCCCGGCCCCCAAACCCCCCCCACCCATCCCCACACAAACAACCCCCCCCCCACACAAACAACCCCCCCCCACACACAAACAACCCCCCCCCACACACAAACAACCCCCCCCACACCCCACAAACCCCCCCCCCCACACAAACAACCCCCCCCCACACAAACAACCCCCCCCCACACCCCACAAACCCCCCCACACCCCACAAACCCCCCCACACCCCACAAACCCCCCCACACCCCACAAACCCCCCCACACCCCACAAACCCCCCCACACAAACAACCCCCCCCACACACAAACCCCCCCCCACACACAAACCCACCCCCCCCCACAAACAACCCCCCCCCCACAAACAACCCCCCCCCCACAAACAACCCCCCCCACACACAAACAACCCCCCCCACACACAAACAACCCCCCCCCACACACAAACAACCCCCCCCACACACAAACAACCCCCCCCACACACAAACAACCCCCCCCACACACAAACAACCCCCCCCACACACAAACAACCCCCCCACACACAAACAACCCCCCCCACACACAAACAACCCCCCCCACACACAAACAACCCCCCCCACACACAAACAACCCCCCCCACACAAACCCCCCCCCCACACAAACAAACCCCCCCCACACAAACAACCCCACCCCACAAACCCCCCCACACCCCACAAACCCCCCACACCCCACAAACCCCCCCACACCCCACAAACCCCCCCACACCCCACAAACCCCCCCCACAGCCCACAAACCCCCCCACAGCCCACAAACCCCCCCACAGCCCACAAACCCCCCCACAGCCCACAAACCCCCCCACACCCCACAAACCCCCCCACAGCCCACAAACCCCCCCACAGCCCACAAACCCCCCCACAGTCCACAAACCCCCCCACAGCCCACAAACCCCCCCACTCCCACAACCCCCCCCACAGCCCACAAAACCCCCCCACAGCCCACAAACCCCCCCACACCCCACAAACCCCCCACCCCCCCCACAACCACCCCCCCACACCCCACAAACCCCCCACACCCCACAAACAACCCCCCCCACACACAAACCCCCCCCCACAAACAACCCCCCCACACCCCACAAACCCCCCACCCCCCCACAAACAACCCCCCCACACCCCACAAACCCCCCCCCCCCCACAAACAACCCCCCCACACCCCACAAACCCACCCCACAACAACCCCCCCACCACCTCACAAACCCCCCCCCCCCACAAACAACCCCCCCCACACACAAACCCCCCCCCACAAACAACCCCCCCCACACAAACCCCCCCCACAACACCCCCCACCCCCCACAAACCCCCCACCCCACCACAAACAACCCCCCACACCCCACAAACCCCCCACCACAAACAACCCCCCACACCCCACAAACCCCCCCCCACAAACAACCCCCCCACACCCCACAAACAACCCCCCCCACACACAAACCCCCCCCACAAACAACCCCCCCACACCGCACAACCCCCCCCACAAACAACCCCCCCCATACACAAACCCCACCCCCCACAAACAAACCCCCCACACCCCACAACCCCCCCCCACAAACAACCCCCCCACACACAAACCCCCGCCCCCACAAACAACCCCCCCACACCCCACAAACAACCCCCTCCCACCCCCCACCAACAACCCCCTCCACCCCCCACCAACAACCCCCCCACCCCCCACCAACAACCCCCCACCCCCACCAACAACCCCCCCACCCCCCACCAACAACCCCCCCACCCCCCACCAACCACCCCCCCACCCCCCACCAACCACCCCCCCACCCCCCACCAACCACCCCCCCACCCCCCACCAACCACCCCCCCACCCCCCACCAACCACCCCCTTCCCACACAACCCCCTCCCACCTCAAACCACCCCCTTCCCACACAAACCCCCCCCCACCTCAAACCACCCCCTTCCCACACAAACCCCCCCCCACACAACCCCTCCCACCTCAAACCACCCCCCACAAACCACCCCCCACAAACCACCCCTTCCCACACAACCCCCCCCCCACACAACCCCCTCCCACCTCAAACCCCCCCCCACACAACCCCCTCCCACCTCAAACCACCCCCCCACAAACCACCCCCCACAAACCACCCCCTTCCCACACAAACCCCCCCCCCCACACAACCCCCCTCCCACCTCAAACCACCCCCCACAAACCACCCCCTCCCCACACAAACCCCCCACCTCAAACCCCCCCTCCCACCACAACCCCCCCAAACCACAAACCACCCCCTTCCATCACAAACCCCCCCTCCCCACAGCCCCCCCACCCCCCATGCCCCACAGACCCCACCCCCCTCGCAGACCCCGACCCCCCACACAAACCCCCAGCCCCACCCCCTACAGAAACCCCCATGCCCCTGCACAAACCCCCAGTAACCCCCCCCCCCGCGAAGCCACAGCACCACCCCCCCCCTAGCCCCAGCCTGCAAAGCCCCACCATCACCACCCACCTCATCTGCCCAAATCACTCTACACCCCATCACACCCTGCCCACCTACACCCTGGCCTTGCGCTTTATCCCATGCCCCCCTGGTCTAGCCCCCCATGCACTCAACGCCCCCCATCCCCCGTGCCCCTCCCGCCCACCCCGGCGCCCATGCCCCCGGCGTCCCCCCCCCCCAAAGCCCTTCCTTCCCTGTGCCCCCCCAAAGCCCTTCCTTCCCCGTGCCCCCCGCATCCTCTCCACCTTGCCCCTGCCACCCCTTCTGCCTTCTTCCCCCCCCCCCACCCCCCCCCCCCCCCCACCGGTTTCCCACACCACCCCA
>NW_027600789.1:0-9722 GCF_964194155.1 Cetorhinus maximus | reverse complement strand
CACCATGCAAGAGATTTTACCACCTTCACACTTATCTGAATGGGTGAGAGGGAGCCAGAGAGAATTTACTGCCGAACAGATTTACCTCGTACCCAGCACCTGCCTTCTCCCTCTAACATGTGGGAATGATAAGCAATGTGATTCACTGCCTGGGACTCTTGTTAAAATTCAGTCACCGGAGTTCCTCCTCGGTTTCAGCCTTCCAATTTTCAGGCTGCGAGCTTTTTCAGAATTTAAATTGAAACAACAACAAAAAAATAAATTGGGTGAAACCAGTTGCTGGCCAACATTTGTTCTCCGCCAAACAATGAAACGAAAATTTATTAACCAGAAAACATTGAAGTGTAACTGGGAAAGCAGCTTTGGAAGGAACTAATAAATGTACACAGCTGCCCTCACAAAAATGTTATTCTCTAAAAAGGAGTTGATGTGCAACATTCGCTACATTCTCAGCATCACCTCATCCTTGGGAGTTCAGGCTCCCTCATGTGCTGCAGGAAACTATCCTGCATCGCACATGGAGGCTGCTGTAGGCACCATGTGGGGTCAGTCCACTCCATTGTACAGCCAATTGGAGAAGGGGTACCATGGGGTCAGTCCACTCCACCCTACGGCCAATAAGAGGAGTACCATGGGGTCAGTCCACTCCACCCTACAGCCAATAAGAGATGGGGTACCATGGGGTCAGTCCACTCCACCCTACAGCCAATAAGAGATGGGGTACCATGGGGTCAGTCCACTCCATTGTACAGCCAATAGGAGAAGGGGTACCATGGGGTCAGTCCACTCCACCCTACAGCCAATAAGAGATGGGGTACCATGGGGTCAGTCCACTCCATTGTACAGCCAATAGGAGAAGGGGTACCATGGGGTCAGTCCACTCCACCCTACGGCCAATAAGAGGAGTACCATGGGGTCAGTCCACTCCACCCTACAGCCAATAGGAGAAGGGGTACCATGTGGGTCAGTCCGCTCCACCCTTCAGCCAATAGGAGAATCATAGAACCATAGAAAAGTTACAGCACAGAAGGAGGCCATTCGGCCCATCTTGTCCATGCCAGCCCGAGGACACCCAGGTGCCCTTTCTAATCCCACCTTCCTGCACCCAGCCCATAGCCCTGCAGCTTACAGCACTTTAGGTGCACCATGTAGGTCAGTATAGTATTCACTACAGCCAATAGGGGAAAAAGGTACTATGTGGGTCAGTACAGCATTCCCTTCAATGGGGAAAGGGGTTGGGCACATACTCACTCCCTAAGCCCAATAGGAAAAGCAGTGGTGTGCATCACACCAGAATCACAGCAGTGTGTACGACACCAACATCTTTAGGTGTTACCGAATTGAACCTACATTTTGGAATTTATCTTTCTGTGGATGTGATGTTGAATTCAGAAGGTTTGAAACATGTATTTTTAAAGCAATGAGGAGTGTTAGTAAGAGTGGTTGTGCATGACAATCTGATGCACTGAAAGCAGTAGTAAATGGCAAAGCAGCATCTGTGCAATTGTTCCTTTCAGTCAGGAAGGGCTGACTGACGCAACCACACATCAAACCAGCACCCAGAAAGCTCTGGGTGCCCTAAGTAACTCTTTTCTCTTTTGTTGCGAAGGGGGCAATTTCCTTGATGACTTTTCACATCAAACACACAAGTGATGCGCCTCTTGCCATCGGGCTTTGAGCCCACCCTTCAGGGGCAACAATAAAAAGAGGCTCCTGTGGTTCACTGCGACTTCTGTTGTACAACACTGCTTGCTCTGTTTCCCCCCTCCCCCTTCCCCACCCCCCCTCTCCGCTCACTGGGTGCTCTCAGGTGTTTGGTTCTAGTTTACTGCCAAGGAGCAGCAACACGCGGCACCCGGTGTTTGCACAACAAACAGCGGCAACGTTTCAACCAGTACAAGGCAGGCCGGGCAAGACATGGACAGCCAGGCCATTCCAGGAGTTCACACACCGCAAAAAAAAAAATGGTGTGAACAAATCTCCACAGGCCCACTGCGCACACTCCTTCTGTGTCACCAGTAGTATTTTTCACAGGCAGTTAAGTTTTCGTTTGGTTTGTTGTATTAAAAGCTTCCGTTTTAACAGAGTCGTACCATTAACAGACTTGAGTTTAACAGTTTTCCAATAAGTTACAGCTCTCAGCACACATCATACCCCCAGGGTACGTGAAGGCATCTACATACAGTGCTTAATGAATAAATAAATGTCCACTAAGCTAGTTACACTTCCACTTTCTTGAAAGAGTTCACGTACGATTTTTAAAAAAAAACTAATTTATGATCATAGATTCATGCAGCACAGAAGACGGCCATTCAGCTCCTCGTGCCTGTGCTGGATCTTAGTTTAGCCAATTAGTCTCCCTGCCCTGCTCTTTCCCCATAGTCCTGCAAATTTCTCCCCTTGTGTGTCAGCTGTGGCTCAGCTGGTTGGCCTCTTGCCTCTTGAATTACAAGGCTCTGGGTTCAAGTCCCATTCCAGAGCCTGATGCTCCAGTGCAGTACTGAGGGACTGCTGCACTGTTGGAGGTGTGGTCTCTTTTGGACGAGACACTAAATTGAGGCTGCCATCTGCCTGCTCGGGTGGATGCTAAAAGCTCCCGTGGCACTATTTGAAGAAGAGCAGGGGGGAGTTATCCCTGGTGTCCTGGCCAATATTTATTCCTCCATCAGTATCACACAAAAACGATTATTTGGTCATTAAGACATTGCTGTTTGTGGGAGCTTGCTGTGCGCAAATTGGCTGCCACATTTCCTACATTACAACAGTGACTACACTTCAAAAAGTACTTCATTGGCCGTGAAGTACTTTGAGACATCTGGTAGTCAGGAAAAGCGCTATATAAATGCAAGTCTATCTTCCTGTATTTGCCCCATTCCCATGTGAAAGTTACTTTTGAATCTGCTTCCACCACCCTTCCTACCAGTCCATTCCAGGTCATAACACCTAATTTTATTTTCCTCATGTCACCTCTGGTTCTTATACCAATCACTATGTCTTTGTCCTCTGTCTGCTAACTTCCCTGCCACTGAAAATAGTTTCTTATTATTTACCCTATCAGAGGCCTTCATGAATTTGAACAACAATAACTTGCATTTATATAGCACCTTTATTGCAGTAAAATGTCCCAAGACAATTCTCACGTGAATGTATTGATACCGAGCCACATCTGGAGATATTAGGGCAAAAGGAGATGGAACATCGTCTCTCAGTTCAAGGATGAAATCTACTTAGGGTCGCAAGTTTCTGCCATGGGTCTTCATGTGACTGAACAGGCCGATTCCACAAAGACCCACAGATCTTTGGACACAATGGGGCAGAACATGCCCCCAGGTAGTGCGAACCAGAGTACAGGACTTTCTTTCTTTTCTTTCCTTCTCTGCTGCTGCTCCGCCTCATCATTAAGATGTCGCGATTCAAAGCTTGATGCAGATTGATGGACAAGTTGTCACCATTCTGAAAGGCTGAGAGCGAGCCCCTCTCAAGTCATTAATGTCAATACTGCCACGCTTCAAGGTGAGCTTCAGGGTATCTTTGAAGCATTTTCTTTGTCCTCCCTGGAGCGCTGGCCATTTGAGAGTTGAGAAGTCAGGACCTGGCGAGGGAGACACTTTGCAGCCGTCCGGACACAGTATCCAGCCGGTTGTAATATGGGTTCTTCAGATGTCTCAATGATGAGATCTTGAGATTTGTATATTTAAATATAAACCATTCATTGTTAGCCTTTGACTAGTTACAGATTCCAGGTTACTGTCATGCATGGTGCTGTTACCTCCATGCTGGCTGGTTCCAGATTGTTCTCTCTAGACTGTTCTCTCAATCTATTACCATGTGACTCTATACATCATATCATGAGTGGTAGTATTCACCAATCCCACAAGAACCTTTGTTCTGCTGAGCACCTTTACATGACAATGGCATGCAGGCACATACAACATCGTACAACACGGTCCATCAAAGCTGATTTTGCTGGAGTTTGGATAGATTTTAAGGAGCACCGTAAAGGAGGAATGAGAGGTAGGGAGGCGGAGAGGTTTAGGGAGAGAATTCCAGACCTTGGGACCCAAAGGCATGGCTACCAATGGTGGGCAGTTAAAACAGAGGGTGTGCAGGAGGCCAGATTTGGAGCAGTGCTGATATCTCAGATGGTTATGGGGCTGGAGGAGTTTACAGAAAGGGAAGGGTGGGGATCTGAAAGGAAGGGTGAGAATTTTTAAGTCAAGATGATGCTTCATTAGGAGCCAAAGTAGGTCAGCTGAGCACGGGGGTGATGGGTGAACGGGACTTGGTGCGAGCGAGGGTGCAGGCAGCAAAATGAATGCACCAAAGTTGCTTGACAGAGAGTAATGGCAGCTTCCCGAAGAAGGCTTTCACTGAAAAAGTATTTGCATAAAAGTGTTTGGTACCCACAGGGAGTTTTGGTAAATCAATGCACAGCACCATTAACAGCTGGGATGCCGGTCCACGTACACGTCTCGCAACTTGGTAATTCCCAGTCTCAAGCCAGATAGTCCCAGGGTCCGGGAAAGGGAGGGAACAGATTTGGGGATCACTTTAACTTTCATTGCTGTGCACCTCCGACACCTATTCTCAATACAATGGGGTGGGGTTGGAATCCGTCAAACATCTGGATGGTTTGAGAGTCCAACACGTGGGTCATTGCTATAACTGCCTTTGGGGAAGAGAACCAGGCCCCAAGAGATTTCTTACTTCCCCTCCTCCCAGAGGTTTATCGTGTTTCTCTACAGGGCTGTTCTGCAACCTATTTTAAATTGTCCACAAACAGTCTCATCAAGGCAAGGCAAGTTTAGACTCAGTGAATAGAAGCCCAATGGCCATCCATCTTGCGACCTGGTGACAAACAGGGTTCACATGGTGTACATGAATTTTCAGTTTCCGTATGGAACTGGATTCCCTGGTTAAGAATCACACTTGGCACTAAGCCAGTGGCTGACTCCAGATCACAATAATGTTTTTCCTCTTTGTTCAACTTACACTCTCCCTCTTTCAGCACACACCCCAGCGCCGTGGGTTGTGAAGGGAAGCGAACGCAAGTGGATTGTGTCAAGTCATTTTAAAGAACACGATCTTCAAGTGAATCCAAACTTTTAAAAAAAAAGGGGTGGGGGGGTGCTTTTGGGGTTTATCATTTTCATGAAATTACCCTTATTCTCTTTTTTTTTAAAAATAGTCTAAACGTGCAATGGTGTCACGGAAAGGTTTTCACACAGCACCAACTCCCCCGTTTTACAGCTGTGATGAATCTGCTGACTCTCCCTGGGAACAGAGAGGTCCAAGAAGCTGAATCTTACCCTCACAGCTCAAGTTACAGTCACAAAGCAGGCACTCACTGCAAGTGGTCTGCGCATCAGCATGACAGATATAGGCCAGCAAGGCAAATAAAAACACACTGCATCGGACTCTTGCTGGAACATTTGGTTCTCCGCTCCCCGCCCATCAGGCACATCTTGTTGGCATGTAGAGGTGGGCTCATCGTCATCCAGCTGTCTTTTCAAATTCTCCAACCCCCTGCGGTTTCTCTTGTGTATTTTACAGCCCGTATCCTAGATTCCTGGCGCTGTGGCAACATAGCCCAAAAACGAAAGCCTTCAGCAATGCATAACTTGCTGTTTATATTTTGCCTTCAACGTGACAAGCAAAATCTTGATTAGTGAAGCCACACTCACTGCATCTGCAAGGCCCTCCAAGCTTTTCTGCGTAGGCCTTAATATAAACTGGTCGCGCCTTCAACTGCAAGTTCCGAAATTCCCATCCTTTTCCTCAGAAGGGAAATAGTGGTTTGGTGGTAATGTTAGTGGACTAGTAATCCAGAGACCCAGGCTCATATACTTGGGGGACGTGGGCCCAAACCCCACTACCAGAAACTGGTGGAATTTAAATTCATCTGGAATATAAACTTTGTCTCAGTGATGGCATCATCGATTGCTGTAAAAACCCATCTGGTTCACTAATGCCCTTAATTAATAATACATCTGGAATTGAAAGCTAGTTGCAGTAATGGGTGACTATGAAACTATCACAGATTGCCCTACAAGCCCATCTGGTACACTAATGTCCTTTAGGAAAGGTAATCTGCCATCCTTACCTGAAATGGCCGAGCAAGTCACTCAGTTCAAGTGCAATTAAGGACAGGCAATGAGTGCTGGCTCTGTCACTGATGGCTCATATCCCATTAAAGAATTTTTGTTCTTTAAATCCTCTCCGCCTCCCTCTCCTCCTTTTAAAAAAAAAACTCTTTTAACAATTCAGGCACCTGTCCTAATTACCCCTCACTGTCTAATAATCTTTGATAATGTTCCTGTGATGCACCTCGGGATGTTTCGCTACAGCAGACACGCTATATAAATGCAAGCTGTTGTTGTTGGTAATAAAGTGGCTTACTGTTTACATCTGGAACTTTCCTTCAATCCTGCTGGCTATTCAGGACATCTGCAAGTGCACATTTGTGGCATAAATATTAATGTGGTGGAAACCGTGCACATTTAAAGACAAATCAAAACGCACATGGCACAACTTCCTCTTTCTCGTCCTGTAGCTGACAGTTCCAATGGTTAGAGAGGCGCAGCGTTGCATCAGTCACAGGAAACACAGCAATGGCAAACCATCAATCCAGCCGCTCTCTTAAAGATCACTTCTGTGCCTTCACCAATGCAATTTAGTCCGACGCATGCAAACCGGGCGGGAAAGTGGGCACCTGGGGAGGGGGGAGGGCGGGGGGGTCACGCGGTGCCTCCCAATTCGCTTGGGGTACAGCAGCCATGGTGCGCTCGGTGTATAAAAACGTGCTACTCATTGGCCGCACCACTGTTTGGGGGCGTGGGAGATCGTGTTTTTAAGTGACACTGCGTAAAGAAAGCCGGACAGGCATTGGTCGGAGCAGCCTAGAAGGGCAAAGCGGTGGCTAACTGGTAAGTGGGGTATGAGCTCTTTTAAGTAGTGCTGCTGCAGGGAACTTGCCGCCCACTGTGTTTCTAGGTGAGTAATTTGACCAAAAGGTGTCAACAACAAGAATAGGAATATTTTAAATATTGTTAAGCAGCTGTTTGAACACTTGTGCCCAGGTCGCCAGCAGCGTAGCTCAACCCAACATGGTGGACTTGTTAAAAAACACAATTCTTTCATGGGACGTGGGCGTCGCTGGCCAGGCCAGTATTTATTGCGCATCCCTAAATTGCCCCCTTGAGAAGGTGGTGGTGAGCTGACTGCTTGAACCGCTGCAGTTCCTGTGGTGTAGGTACACCCACAGTGCTGTTAGGGAAGGAGTTCCAGGATTTTGACCCAACTACATTGAAGGAACAGCGATATATTTCTAAGTCGGGATGGTGAGTGGTTTGGAGGGGAACTTCCGGGTGGTGGTGTTCCCATCTATCTGCTGCCCTTGTCCTTCTAGATGGCAGTGGTCGTGCGCTTGGAAGGTGCTGTCCAAGGAGCCTTGATGAGTTTCTGCAATGCATCTTGTAGATGGTACACACTGCTGCCACTGTGCGTCGGTGGTGGAGGGAGTGAATGTGGATGGGGCTCCAATCAAGCTGGCTGCTTTGTCCTGGATGGTGTCAAGCTTCTTGAGTGCTGTTGGAGCTGCACTCATCCAGGCAAGTGGAGAGTATTCCATCACACTCCTGACTTGTACCTTGCAGATGATGGATAAACTTTCGGGTGTCAGGGGGTGAGTTACTCGCCGCAGGATTCCTAGCCTCTGACTGGCTCTTGTAGCCACAGTATTTATATGGCTAGTCCAGTTCAGTTTCTGGTCAATGGTAACCCCCAGGATGTTGATAGTGGGGGATTCAGTGACGTTAATGCCATTGAATGTCAAGGGGCAATGGCTAGATTCTCTCGTGTTGGAGATAATCATTGCCTGGCACTTGTGTGGCGCAGATATGATTTGCTACTTGTCAGCCCAAGCCTGGATATTGTCCAGGTCTTGCTGCATTTGGACGTGGACTGCTTCAGTATCTGAGGAGTTGTGAATGGTGCTGAACATTGTGCAATCATCAGCGAACATCCCCACTTCTTCCTTCCATCATATGGTCAGGTCATTGATGAAGCAGCTGAAGGCAGTTGGGCCGAGGACACTACCCTGAGGAACTCCTGCAGTGATGTCCTGGAGCTGAGATGACTGACCTCCAACAACCACAACCAGCTTTCTTTGTGCTAGGTATGACTCCAACCAACAGAGAGTTTTCCCCCTGATCCCCATTGACTCCAATTTTGCTAGGGTTCCTTGATGCCACACTTGGTCAAATGCTACCTTGATAGCAAGGGCAGTCACTCTCACCTCACCTCGGGAGTTCAGCTCTTTTGTCCATGTTTGAACCAAGGCTAAAAATGAGGTCAGGAGCTGAGTGGCCCTGGCAGAACCAAAACTGGGTGTCAGTGAGCAGGTTATTGCTAAGCAATTGCTGCTTGATAGCAGTGTTGATGACCCCTTCCATCACTTTACTGATGGTTGAGAGTAGACTGATGGGGCAGTAATTGGCCAGGTTGGATTTGTCCTGTTTTTTTGTGTACAGGACATACCTGGGCAATTTTCCACATTGCTGGGTAGATGCCAGTGTTGTAGCTGTGCTGGAACAGCCTGGCTAGGGCACGGCAAGTTCTGGAGCACAAGTCTTCAGCACTATTTCCGGAATATAGTCAGAGCCCTGAGCCTTTGCAGTATCCAGTGCCTTCAGCCGTTTCTTGATATCATGTGGAGTGAGTCGAATTGGCTGAAGACTGGCAGCTGTGGTGCTGGGGGCCTCCAGAGGAGGCCGAGATGGATCATCCCCCTCGGCACTTCTGGCTAAAGATCGTGGCAAATGCTTCAGCTTTATCTTTTGCACACTTTCCACGCGCTGTGGGTCCATGCCCACCAACCATCTTATTGGATCCTTCGGCACTTGTTCCCGGGTTTGTAATTCCTAATTCTAGGCCACCAACTCTCGGGTCCTGAGGAGCAATTTGTGAGCGACTTGGCGTTCACAGGCAAATGCGCTGCACACAATGGGGGGGGTGGGGCGGGGCAGTGAACACAAAACCCAACGGAAAGTGAACAATGCTGCACGTTTCCCTCAGGATCGGGTGCTGTTTCCACACTGGAGTTTCAAAGTTGGAGGGTGGGGGGTGTTCAGGGGCTTTAGGGACGTCAACCGCCCCAAAGTGACAACATCATTAACTTCAGACCATCCAACACTGCGAAAATTCTTGAGGGCGGGGGCAGGTAAACAGGCTTCAGCCTCTCCAGCTTGGAAACCAGCCTGGGACATCACCCCTCCCCCTCTCTAGCAGCTATCACAAATCTGAAGGCAGCAGTCAGAGTCAGCCAGGCTGCCAGCTGACCAGAAATGCTTTAAGTCAGCAGAAGAGAGCCAAGAAGAGACCCTCTCTCCCCCCCACCCCATCAGCCCCACTAGCTCTTGCCCAGCAAGCTTTCTCGAAAATGAGACACCACATTTGTTGCCACCCCTGCTCTTGCTGATAAACTAAAATGCTTCACAAAATAAAAAGTGTAATGTTCCCCTCCTCATGGCTGTATCCCTGAACTCCAATCCATCTTAGCTTAATACCTTGCTGTCAAGTCAGCTGTGCAGCTGTTAACTAAAGGCTGGTCCAAGCAGTTGCCCCTGCCTTCATCTCATGTCTGCCTGTGTGTGTGTGTGTGTGTGTGTGTGTGTGTGCGAGACTGAACTAACACGCACAGCACATTCATATCTCATAGACCC
>NW_027600788.1:0-9723 GCF_964194155.1 Cetorhinus maximus | reverse complement strand
TCAGGGGGCGTCGGGAGGAGTCGAAATAAGGCTCAGTTCACAGAACATTCTGGATTAACATCAGTAGAGATACAGTCAGTAACACAGGGAGCTGGGGTAGAGGGGTTACTGAGTGACAGTGTGAGGGCGCTTGGGGGAGAGGGGTTACTGAGTGACAGTGTGAGGGAGCTGGGGGAGAGGGGTTACTGAGTGACAGTGTGAGGGAGCTGGGGGAGAGGGGTTACTGAGTGAGAGTGTAAATGAGCTGGATTAACATCAGTAGAGATACAGTCAGTAACACAGGGCGCTGGGGGAGAGGGGTTACTGAGTGACAGTGTGAGGGAGCTGGGGGGAGAGGGGTTACTGAGTGACAGTGTGAGGGGGCTGGATTAACATCAGTAGAGATACAGTCAGTAACACAGGGAGCTGGGGGAGAGGGGTTACTGAGTGACAGTGTGAGGGGGCTGGATTAACATCAGTAGAGATACAGTCAGTAACACAGGGAGCTGGGGGAGAGGGGTTACTGAGTGACAGTGTGAGGGAGCTGTGGGGAGAGGGGTTACTGAGTGACAGTGTGAGGGAGCTGGGGGGAGAGGGGTTACTGAGTGACAGTGTGAGGGAGCTGGATTAACATCAGTAGAGATACAGTCAGTAACACAGGGCGCTGGGGGAGAGGGGTTACTGAGTGACAGTGTGAGGGAGCTGGTTTAACATCAGTAGAGATACAGTCAGTAACACAGGGTGTTGGGGGGAGAGGGGTTACTGAGTGACAGTGTGAGGGAGCTGGATTAACATCAGTAGAGATACAGTCAGTAACACAGGGAGCTGGGGGAGAGGGGTTACTGAGTGACAGTGTGAGGGAGCTGGTTTAACATCAGTAGAGATACAGTCAGTAACACAGGGTGTTGGGGGGAGAGGGGTTACTGAGTGACAGTGTGAGGGAGCTGGATTAACATCAGTAGAGATACAGTCAGTAACACAGGGCGCTGGGGGAGAGGGGTTACTGAGTGACAGTGTGAGGGAGCTGGTTTAACATCAGTAGAGATACAGTCAGTAACACAGGGTGCTGGGGGAGAGGGGTTACTGAGTGACAGTGTGAGGGGGCTGGATTAACATCAGTAGAGATACAGTCAGTAACACAGGGTGCTGGGGGAGAGGGGTTACTGAGTGACAGTGTGAGGGAGCTGGATTAACATCAGTAGAGATACAGTCAGTAACACAGGGCGCTGGGGGGAGAGGGGCCAGTGAGTGACAGTGTGAGGGGGCTGGATTAACATCAGTAGAGATACAGTCAGTAACACAGGGAGCTGGGGGGAGAGGGGTTACTGAGTGAGAGTGTGAGGGAGCTGGATTAACATCAGTTGAGATACAGTCAGTAACACAGGGAGCTGGGGGGAGAGGGGCCAGTGAGTGACAGTGTGAGGGAGCTGGGGGGAGAGGGGTTACTGAGTGACAGTGTGAGGGGGCTGGATTAACATCAGTTGAGATACAGTCAGTAACACAGGGCGCTGGGGGGAGAGGGGTTACTGAGTGACAGTGTGAGGGAGCTGGGGGGAGAGGGGTTACTGAGTGACAGTGTGAGGGGGCTGGATTAACATCAGTAGAGATACAGTCAGTAACACAGGGAGCTGGGGGAGAGGGGTTACTGAGTGACAGTGTGAGGGAGCTGTGGGGAGAGGGGTTACTGAGTGACAGTGTGAGGGAGCTGGATTAACATCAGTAGAGATACAGTCAGTAACACAGGGCGCTGGGGGAGAGGGGTTACTGAGTGACAGTGTGAGGGAGCTGGTTTAACATCAGTAGAGATACAGTCAGTAACACAGGGCGCTGGGGGGAGAGGGGCCAGTGAGTGACAGTGTGAGGGAGCTGGTTTAACATCAGTCGAGATACAGTCAGTAACACAGGGCGCTGGGGGAGAGGGGTTACTGAGTGACAGTGTGAGGGAGCTGGGTTAACATCAGTAGAGATACAGTCAGTAACACAGGGAGCTGGGGGGAGAGGGGTTACTGAGTGACAGTGTGAGGGAGCTGGGGTAGAGGGGTTACTGAGTGACAGTGTGAGGGAGCTGGATTAACATCAGTAGAGATACAGTCAGTAACACAGGGTGTTGGGGGTAGAGGGGTTACTGAGTGACAGTGTGAGGGAGCTGGGGGGAGAGGGGTTACTGAGTGACAGTGTGAGGGAGCTGGGGGGAGAGGGGCCAGTGAGTGATAGTGTGAGGGAGTTGGGTTAACATCAGTAGAGATACAGTCAGTAACACAGGGCGCTGGGGGAGAGGGGTTACTGAGTGACAGTGTGAGGGAGCTGGATTAACATCAGTAGAGATACAGTCAGTAACACAGGGCGCTGGGGGAGAGGGGTTACTGAGTGAGAGTGTGAGGGAGCTGGGGGGAGAGGAGTTACTGAGTGACAGTGTGAGGGAGCTGGGGGGAGAGGAGTTACTGAGTGACAGTGTGAGGGAGCTGGGGGGAGAGGGGTTACTGAGTGACAGTGTGAGGGAGCTGGATTAACATCAGTAGAGATACAGTCAGTAACACAGGGAGCTGGGGGAGAGGGGTTACTGAGTGACAGTGTGAGGGAGCTGGATTAACATCAGTAGAGATACAGTCAGTAACACAGGGAGCTGGGGGAGAGGGGTTACTGAGTGACAGTGTGAGGGAGCTGGGGGGAGAGGGGCCAGTGAGTGACAGTGTGAGGGAGCTGGATTAACATCACTGGACATACAGCCAGTAACACCGAGCGGAAGGGCGATTTTGAAAATGTGTGAGGCGTTAATGTCCTGTTGACGGGCTGGAAGGACCTGGGATCTCCCAGTCTGACTGCGTCCTCCCCAGCCAGTGGTTCCCAGCCCAGGAGATGCTGTCTGTGCGTTGGGAAGACACTCACTGTCTGTCTCATGGGGTCGTTGTCTGAATCAGAATCCAGGACATTAGTGTGATGATCGTACCCCCGAGATTCACACAAAGAGCGGGAGGCAGGATCACATTGTCACCGGTCTGGGATTGGGGATACACTCGCTGCTGAGCCCTTTATCCCCCGACACTGTTTGAATAGCCCACGCTCTGGCAATCATTGGAGAACCTTTTGCATTATTTTAAGATCAGAAGGATAGCATCAAAACTTACACCTTCGAAAAGCAGCTATTAACACTTCTGCCTTCTCTCAAACAGGCATTACAACCCCGGCCCACCATTAAACTCACACTCCAAGGCCTGCCATTGCCAACCCTTCGACACTCTGGCACTGTCACGTCCTGTGAGGTGCAGTTCCAACCCTACACCCTCCCCACACCCACACAGCACACTCTGTTCATCGAAACCGCACACAGAATCTCAGATTGCAGGAGGGTCAGTGCTGAGGGAGTGCCGCACTGTCGGAGGGTCAGTGCTGAGGGAGCGCCGCACTGTCGGAGGGTCAGTGCTGAGGGAGCGCCGCACTGTCGGAGGGTCAGTACTGAGGGAGCGCCGCACTGTCGGAGGGTCAGTGCTGAGGGTGTGCCGCACTGTCGGAGGGTCAGTGCTGAGGGAGCGCCGCACTGTCGGAGGGTCAGTGCTGAGGGAGCGCCGCACTGTCGGAGGGTCAGCGCTGAGGGAGCGCCGCACTGTCGGAGGGTCAGCGCTGAGGGAGCGCCGCACTGTCGGAGGGTCAGCGCTGAGGGAGCGCCGCACTGTTGGAGGGTCAGTGCTGAGGGAGCGCCGCACTGTCGGAGGGTCAGCGCTGAGGGAATGTGAGGTGGAGAGGGAGGCAGTGAGAGGAGATGGAGGGAGGGAGGACATTCGAGGAGTATAATCGGAAGGTTAGGATGTAATGGGGAGCAGTGAGAGTTACCTGTTCTCTTATATAAGAAACATTATCAGGCCCATCCCTGTCCTGACTGGGTAAATTAGTGAGTACATGTTGAAAAGTCCCAGAACACTAAGCAACACAGGCTGAGACCTATAATTACATCTTCAATGGTTCAGTTCACAGCAGCAGCTCTCAACACAGCTTTCAAAACACATGGATAGTGGATCACAAACTCCGGCAATGAGAGGGGGCTGGGGTCCATCGTAACCCCAAGAGATAGTAATGGGGAGGCCATTCAGACCATCAGCTCTGTGCTCACTCAGTGTTGGGTATGGGTCCCACACACACTGACTCTCACTGGGGTACGGGTGCCACACACACTGACTCTCACTGGGGTACGGGTCCCACACACACTGACTCTCACTGGGGTACGGGTCCCACACACACTGACTCTCACTGGGGTACGGGTCCCACACACACTGACTCTCACTGGGGTACGGGTCCCACACACACTGACTCTCACTGGGGTACGGGTCCCACACACACTGACTCTCACTGGGGTACGGGTCCCACACACACTGACTCACACTGGGGTACGGGTCCCACACACACTGACTCTCACTGGGGTACGGGTCCCACACACACCGACTCTCACTGGGGTACGGGTCCCACACACACTGACTCTCACTGGGGTACGGGCCGCACACACACTGACTCTCACTGGGGTACGGGTCCCACACACACTGACTCTCACTGGGGTACGGGTCCCACACACACTGACTCTCACTGGGGTACGGGTCCCACACACACTGACTCTCACTGGGGTACGGGTCCCACAAACACTGACTCTCACTGGGGTACGGGTCCCACACACACTGACTCTCACTGGAGTACGGGTCCCACACACACTGACTCTCACTGGGGTACGGGTCCCACACACACTGACTCTCACTGGGGTACGGGTCCCACACACACTGACTCTCACTGGGGTACGGGTCCCACACACACTGACTCTCACTGGGGTACGGGTCCCACACACACTGACTCTCACTGGGGTACGGGTCCCACACACACTGACTCTCACTGGGGTTCAGGTCCCACACACACTGGCTCTCACTGGGGTACGGGTCCCACACACACTGACTCTCACTGGGGTACGGGTCCCACACACACTGACTCTCACTGGGGTACGGGTCCCACACACACTGACTCTCACTGGGGTTCGGGTCCCACACACACTGACTCTCACTGGGGTTCAGGTCCCACACACATTGACTCTCACTGGGGTACGGGTCCCACACACACTGACTCTCACTGGGGTTCAGGTCCCACACACACTGGCTCTCACTGGGGTACGGGTCCCACACACACTGACTCTCACTGGGGTACGGGTCCCACACACACTGACTCTCACTGGGGTACGGGTCCCACACACACTGACTCTCACTGGGGTACGGGTCCCACACACACTGACTCTCACTGGGGTACGGGTCCCACACACACTGACTCTCACTGGGGTACGGGTCCCACACACACTGACTCTCACTGGGGTACGGGTCCCACACACACTGACTCTCACTGGGGTACGGGTCCCCCACACACTGACCGACCCTCCTCCGGCAGTCCCTCGGGATGGAGGGTGAGTTGCTTCCACTCCGGCTCTATGGGGTCTGGAGCGGTTGAAAAGCCCCCAATGTGTGATCTGCCGACTCTGCCACATGTGGGGCGGGTGGTGCCGGGAGGGTTAGGTCGATGGTGGTGCACTCCCTCCGAGGTCTCAGCCTCGCCTCTGCACATTCCCGACAAAGTCTCTGGATGTGTCCAGTGGCTTTCCAGAGGAGCCTTCTCCGTTTTGGTCAGACACTGGCCAGGGGACCCCCCACCCCATGTGTCGTTGTGAGGGAGTGTTGGGGGTGTGACCTCTTCAAGGATGCTTGGAGGACATTCCTGAAGTGTTTCTGTTGTCCCCTCTGGGAGCCTCCTCCCACGACCGAGGCCCGGGAGTCTGGTGTCAGGCATCTGAACAGCACCTCCTGCCCTGCGGAGCTGGTTCTGAGTGGTTCAGTGTTGGTCTGGGAGAGGAGTTTCCTGTTGGAGTGGGTTTGAATTCTCTTGCCTGGGGTAGTTCTCCAGTGTTTTACACTGCCTGCTCTAACCTGTCCCAAATCTCTGAAGTCGATTTGACCGTGGAGAGCTCTGCTTCCTGGGAACAGCATGACCGTGGGGGTCAAGATCGAGGTCCTGGTTCTCAAACACACTTTTCTTCAACTGACCTAACTCCACCTCCCTGCCTTTGCCCCAAATCCCTTCATACCTTTGGTTGACCAAAATCTCTCAGGTTGTTCAAATTTAACAGTTGACCAATCGCTGTTTGCAGACGAGAGTTCCATCTCCTGCCACCCTTTCGTGAGCTGAGGTATTTCCTCATCTCGCTCCTGAAACATCTGGCTCGAATGTTTCGATCCTGCCCCCCTCATCCCAGGCTCCCCAACCCGCAAGGGTACATCTCTCTCTCTCTCTGTCTGTCCTTTAACCTGGATCAAATCACCTCTTAACCTTCTAAACTCCAAGGGATACAAGCCTAGTTTGTGTAATCTCTCTGCTGCTTAAGCCCTTGCAATCCACGGGCTATTCTGGTCAATCCACACGCCTCCAGCCCAGGTTCATATCTGTTCCCTGAGGTTCTGTGTGCACAACTATCCTTTTATTCAACCATGGGGTGTGGGCGTCGCTGGCTGGGCCCAGCATTTATTGCCCACCCCTAATTGCCCCTTGAGAAGGTGGTGGTGAGCTGCCTTCTTGAGCCGCTGCAGTCCGTGTGGTGTAGGTACACCCACAGTGCTGTTAGGGAGGGAGTTCCAGGATTTTGGCAGAAGTCTTCTGCGAGTCCCTGGTCCAGAGACTCTGCCGTGCCTGAACACAGTCACCTTCTCCAAAATGTCAGCCAGGTTCGCAAAGGACAAGGCCCCAGTCACAAATCCACACCATCGTCCTGGTCCTTCATTAGTAATGTCCTGACAAGACATGTCCGGCCAACTGAGCTATAATTCTCTGCTCTCCTTGGTCAAGTGAGTCAAAAAATTGCAAACTCTCACCCCCCGTCTCTCCAGCTCCTGTCACCCCCTCGGGATGTCCCAGAGTGTTTCACACACAATGAAGGATCTTTTTTTGAAGTGTGGTCCCCGTTGTAATGTAGGAAACTCAGCAGCCCATTTACACACAGCAAGATCCCACAAACAGCAATGTGATGATGACCCAGATCATCTGTTTTTAGTGATGTTGGTTGAGGGATAAATATTGGCCCCAGGACACCGGGGAGAACTCCCCCCTGCTCTTCTTCCAATAGTGGCCGTGGGATCTTTTACCCCCACCCGAGAGGGCAGACGGGGCCTCGGTTTAATGTCTCATCCTGAAAGACGGCACCTCCGACAGTGCAGCACTCCCTCAACACTGACCCTCCGACAGTGCGGCACCCGCTCAGCACTGACCCTCCGACAGTGCGGCGCTCTCTCAGCACTGACCCTCCGACAGCACGGCGCTCCCTCAGCACTGACCCTCCGACAACGCGGCGCTCCCTCAGCACTGACCCTCCGACAGCACGGCGCTCCCTCAGCACTGACCCTCCGACAGCACGGCGCTCCCTCAGCACTGACCCTCCGACAGCGCGGCGCTCCCTCAGCACTGACCCTCCGACAGCGCCGCGCTCCCTCAGCACTGACCCTCCGACAGTGCGGCGCTCCCTCAGCACTGACCCTCCGACAGTGCGGTGCTCCCTCAGCACTGACCCTCCGACAGTGCAGCACTCCCTCAGCACTGACCCTCCAACAGTGCGGCGCTCCCTCAGTACTGACAGTCCAGTTAAGGAACTGGATTCTCGGGTGCGAGGTCCTTACCCACAACGGTTGGAATGAGGGGTGAATGATTGGGAAAAAGCCCTGTTCACTGTTTTGTGAAGCAGGGTAGCAGAGTTTGCAGTTGAGGACTGTATGAATTTGAAGGTAGAATGAGTTTCTCTGCTGGTTGTGAGCCTATTTTTAGTGCTGGTTCTGGATCGATCCTATTGTTGGTTTAATTGCCTGACTCTTCGTTTCCTGACATCAAGAGGAAGCAACATTATTCAGCATGTCCATTTAATAGGATATTTAAAGTAACGTGTTCATCCTAAAAGGGTGGCTCATTAAATCTAATCGGATAAGCAATGCAGAGAGAGACGCAGAGACGCAGAGAGACAGACCCAGAGAGGGAGGGAGAGACAGAGAGAGACAGACAGAGAGAGAGAGAGAGACACAGAGAGAGAGAGAGAGAGACAGAGAGAGGGAGGGAGAGAGAGAGAGACAGAGAGAGAGAGAGACAGAGAGAGAGAGACAGAGAGAGAGACAGAGAGAGAGACAGAGAGACAGAGAGAGGGAGGGAGAGACAAAGAGAGAGACAGAGAGACAGAGAGAGGGAGGGAGAGACAAAGAGAGAGAGACAGAGAGAGAGAGGGAGGGAGAGATACAAAGAGAGACAGAGAGAGAAAGACAGAGAGAGAGAGAGAGGGAGAGCAAGAGACTGAGAGAGATAGAGAGATGGTGTAACACTTAACAAAAACAGAATTACCTGGAAAAACTCAGCAGGTCTGGCAGCATCGGCGGAGAAGAAAACAGTTGATGTTTCGAGTCCTCATGACCCTTCAACAGAACTTAACCAGATGAGGGGGGTATTCAGACATTGAGAGGCACAGAACGAGAGAGAGTGAAACAGACAGATTAACACAAGGTTACGTAAACTCTCTCCATCACAGACTCGACGAACCCATTGAATCACCTTGCAGAGCCTATATATACTCTCCACTCTCGTTCTTCCATCTCAGCTCAACTCAATAAAGCAACACATTAATTGTTGATGAAATAACATGTTAGGGATTAGCGGTAACACACAGCAATTAGGTTCGAGAGTCTAGCTCAATATTCATCTGCCACCATCCCTGTTACAGGGTCTGGGTTTGAGACCCCATTCCACAGCTAACCGTCCCTTCATTCCAAACTGACACTCTGGGGCAGTACTGAGGGAGCACCGCACTGTCGGAGGGTCAGTGCTGAGGGAGCGCCGCACTGTCGGAGGGTCAGTGCTGAGGGAGTGCCGCACTGTCGGAGGGTCAGTGCTGAGGGAGGGTTGTTAGGAGTGTTCTCTCCGCTGTTTTGGGGCTAAAACACTATCTGTTCATTGATGTCACGGTCTTGAGTTTTCGGCACCTTGTGAGAAAATGGCAGCTGGAATATCGACATTTACCTCACAGTCACTCACTGAGGGTCAGATACACCTCACAGTCACTCACTGAGGGTCAGATACACCTCACAGTCACTCACTGTGGGTCAGATACACCTCACAGTCACTCACTGTGGGACAGATACACCTCACAGTCACTCACTGTGGGACAGATACACCTCACAGTCACTCACTGAGGGTCAGATACACCTCACAGTCACTCACTGAGGGTCAGATACACCTCACAGTCACTCACTGAGGGTCAGATACACCTCACAGTCACTCACTGTGGGTCAGATACACCTCACAGTCACTCACTGTGGGACAGATACACCTCACAGTCACTCACTGTGGGACAGATACGCCTCACAGTCACTCACTGAGGGTCAGATACGCCTCACAGTCACTCACTGTGGGTCAGATACACCTCACAGTCACTCACTGTGGGACAGATACACCTCACAGTCACTCACTGAGGGTCAGATACACCTCACAGTCACTCACTGAGGGTCAGATACACCTCACAGTCACTCACTGAGGGTCAGATACACCTCACAGTCACTCACTGAGGGTCAGATACACCTCACAGTCACTCACTGAGGGTCAGATACACCTCACAGTCACTCACTGAGGGTCAGATACACCTCACAGTCACACTGTGGGACAGATACACCTCACAGTCACTCACTGAGGGTCAGATACACCTCACAG
>NW_027600787.1:0-9726 GCF_964194155.1 Cetorhinus maximus | reverse complement strand
GCACTTTTCAGTTCTGTTTGTCTCTGTGTTGGCTCCGTTTCATTTTAGTTCGCTCTGTTTGGCTCTATTTGGCTCTCTTATGCTCTGTTTGGCTCTGTTCTACTCTGTTTAGCTCTGTTTGGCACTGCTTTCCACTGTTTACCTCTGTTGGGTTCTGTTTGGCTCTGTTATGTTCTATTTGGCTCTGTTTTCCTCTGTTTTGCTCTGTTACACTCTGTTTGGCTCTGTTTGGCTCTGTTTGGCTCTGTTGTGCTCTGTTTGGCTCTGTTTGGCTCTGTCTGGTACTGTTGTGCTCTGTTTGGCTCTGTTTGGCTCTGTCTGGCTCTGTTTGGCTCTGTTGTCCTCTGTTTGGTTCTGTTTTGCTCCGTTTGGCTCTGTTATCCTCTGTTTGGCTCTATTTTCCTCTCATTAGCTCTGTTTGGCTCTGTTTGGCTCTGTCTGGCTCTGTTTGGCTCTGTTGTCCTCTGTTTGGTTCTGTTTTGCTCCGTTTGGCTTTGTTTGGCTCTGTTTGGCTCTGTTTTGCTCTGTTGTGCTCTGTTTGGTTCTGTTTGGCTCTGTTATGGCTCTGTTTGGCTCTGTGTGGCTCTGTTTTGCTCTATTTGGCTCTGTTTAGCTCTTTTTGCCTCTGTTTGGCTCTCTTTCGCTCTGTTTTGCTCTGTTTAGCTCTATTTTGCTCAGTTTCGCTCTATTTTGCTCTCTTTGGCTCTGTTTGGATCTCTTTCGCTCTGTTTTCCTCTTGCTTGGCTCTGTTTGGCTCTGTTAGGCTCTGTTGTGCTCTGTTTGGCTCTGTTTGGCTGTGTTTGGCTTTGTGTGGCTCTGATTGGCCGTGTTGCACTATGTTTTGCTCTCTTTGTCTCTCTTTGTCTCTGTTTGCATCTGTTTCGCTCTGTTTTGCTCTATTTGGCACTTTTTGGCTCTGTTTGGCTCCGTTTGGTTCTGTTGTGCTCTGTGTGGCTCGGTTTGATTCTGTTTTCCCTGTTTGGCTCTGCCTGGCTCTGTTTGGCTCTGTGTGGCTCTGCTTTGCTCTGTTTCACTCTGTTTGGCTATGTTTGGCTCTGTCCGGCACTGTCTGCCTCTGTTCGGCTCTGTTATGCGCTGTTTTGCTCTGTTTGGCTCTGTTTCGCTCCGTTTGGCACTCTTTGGCTCTGTTGTGCTCTGTTTGGATCTGTTCGGCTCTGTTTGGCTCTTTTTTGCTCTGTTTGGCTCTGTTTGGCTCTGTTCGGCTCTGTTTGGCTCTGTTTTGCTCTGTTTGAATAGATTTGGCTCTGTTTGGCTCTGTTTTGCTCTGTTTGGCTTTGTTTTGCTCTTTTTGTCTCTGTTTAGCTCTGTTTGGCTCCGTGTGGCTCTGTTTGGCTCTTTGTGTCTCTGTTTTGCTCTGTTTGGCTCTGTTTGGCTCTGATTGACTCTGTTAGACTCGGATTGGCTCTGTTTGGCTCTGTTTGGCTCTGTTTGACTCTGTTCTGCTCTGTTTTGCTCTGTTTGGTTCTGGTTGGCTCTGTTTGGCTAGGTATGGCTCTGTTTTGCTCTGTTTGGCTCTGTTTAGCTCTGTTTGGATCTGTCTGGCTCTGTTTGGATCTGTTGTGCTATGTTTGTCTCTGTGTGGCTCCGTGTGGCACTGTTTGGCTCTGTTCTGCACTGTTTGGATCTGTTTGTGCTCTGTTTGGCTCTGTTTGGCTCTGTTCGGCTCTGTCTGTCTCTGTTTTGCTCTGTTTGAATAGATTTGGCTCTGTTTGGCTCTGTTTTGCTCTGTTTGGCTCTTTGTGTCTCTGTTTGGCTCTGTTTGGCTCTGTTTCGTTCTGTTTCGCTCTGTTTTGCTCTGTTTGGCTCTGTTTGGGTCTGTTTGACTCTGTTAGACTCTGTTCCGCTCTGTTTTGCTCTGCTTGGTTCTGCGTCTCTCTGTTTGGCTCTGTTGGGCTCTGTTTGCCTCTGTTTGGCTCTGTTTGGCTCTGTATTGCTCTGTTTTGCTCTGTTTGGCTCTGTTTAGCTCTGTTTGGCTCTGTTTGGCTCTGTTTGGATCTGATCTGCTCTGTTTGTCTCTGTATTGGCTCCGTTTCATTTTATTTCGCTCTGTTTGTCTCTGTTTGGCTCTGTTTGGCTCTGTTATGTTCTGTTTGGCTCAGTTTTGCTCTGCTTTGCTCTGTTACACTCTGTTTGGCTCGGATTGAATCTGTTTGGCTCTGATGTGCACTGTTTGGCTCTGTTTGGCTCTGTTGTGCTCTGTTTGGTTCTGTATTGGCTCTGTTTGGCTCTGTTTGAATCTGTTCTGCTCTGTTTGTCTCTGTATTGGCTCTGTTTCATTTTATTTCGCTCTGTATTGGCTTTGTTTGGATCTCTTTTGCTCTGTTAGGCTCTGTTCCACTCTGTTTAGCTCTGTTTGGCACTGCTTTCCTCTGTTTTCATCTGTTTGTTTCTGTTTGGCTCTGTTATGTTCTGTTTGGCTCTGTTTTGCTGTGTTTTGCTCTGTTACACTCTGTTTGGCTCTGTTTGGCTCTGTTTTGCTCTGTTGTGCTTTGTTTAGCTCTGTTTGGCACTGTTTGGCTCTGTTGTGCTCAGTTTTGCTCGGTTTGGCTCTGTTTGGCTCTGTTTGGCTATGTTCTGCTCTGTTTACCTCTGTTTGGCTCCGTTGGACACTGTTTGGCTCTGTATGGCTCTGTTTGGCTCTATTTGGCTCTGTTTGGCATGTTTCGCTCTGTTCCTCTCTGTTTGGCTCTGTGTGGCTCTGTTTGGATCTGTTTGGCTCTGTTTGGCACCGTTTGGCTCTGTTGTGCTCTGTTTGGCACTGTTTGGCTCTGTGTGGCTCTGTTTTGCCCTGTTTTGCTCTGTTTGGCTCTGTTTCGTTCTGTTTTGCTCTGTTTTGCTCTGTTTGGCTCTGTTTGGCTCTGTTTTGCTCTGTTACACTCGGTTTGGCTCTGTTTGGCTCTGTTTGGCTCTGTTTGAATCTGTTTTGCTCTGTTTTGCTCTGTTTGGTTCTGGTTGGCTCTGTTTGGCTCTGTGTAGCTCTGTTTTGCTCTGTTTGGCTCTGTTAGCTCTGTTTGGCTCTGTTTGGCTCTGTTTGGATCTGATGTGCTACGTTTGGCTCTGTGTGGCTCTGTGTGTCTCTGTTTGGCTCTGTTCTGCTCTGTTTGGATCTGCATTCCTCTGTTTGGCTCTGTTATCCTCTTTTTGGCTCTGTTTTACTCTCTTTGGCTCTGTTTGGCTCTGTTTGTCTCTGTCTGGCTCTGTTTGGCACTGTTGTCCTCTGTTCTGCTCTGTTTTGCTCCGTTTGGCTTTGTTTGGTTCTGTTTGGCTATTTTTTGCTCTGTTTGACTCTGTTTGACTCTGTTTGGCTCTGTGTGACTCTGTGTGGCTCTGTTTGGCTCCGTTTCATTCTGCTTGGCTCTGCTTGGCTCTGTGTGGCTCTATTTGGCTCTGTATTGGCACTGTTTTGCTCTGTTTGGCTCTGTTCCACTCTGTTTGGCTCTGTGTGGCTCTGTTTGGATCTGTTTGCCTCTGTTTGGCACTGTCTGTCTCTGTTGTGCTCTGTTTGGCTCTGTTTGGCTCTGTTTGGATGTGTTGTGCTTTGTTTGGCTCTGTTTGGATCTGTTTTGCTCTGTTTTGCCTTGTTTGGCTCTGTTTGGCTCCGTTTGGCTCTGTTTTGCTCTCTCTCACTCTGTTTTGCTCCGTTTTGCTCTGTTTTTGGCTCTGTTTGGCTCAGTTTTTTTCTGTTTGGCTCTCTTCTTCTCTGTTTTTATCTGCATTCCTCTGTTTGGCTCTGTTATCCTCTGTTTGGCTCTCGTTTGCTCTGTTTGGCTCGATTTCACTCTGTTTGGCTCAATGTGGCTCTGTTTGGCTCTGTTGTGCTCTGTTTGGCTCAGTATGGCTCTGTTTGGCTCTGTTGTGCTCTGTTTGGCTCTGTATTGGCTCTGTTTGGGTCTGTTTGGCTCTGTCTGGCTCTGTTTGGATCTGATCTGCTCTGTTTGTCTCTGTATTGGCTCCGTTTCATTTTATTTCGCTCTGTTTGTCTCTGTTTGGCTCTGTTTGGCTCTGTTATGTTCTGTTTGGCTCAGTTTTGCTCTGTTTTGCTCTGTTACACTCTGTTCGGCTCTGTTTGGCTCTGTTTGGCTCGGATTGAATCTGTTTGGCTCTGTTGTGCACTGTTTGGCTCTGTTTGGCTCTGTTGTGCTCTGTTTGGTTCTGTATTGGCTCTGTTTGGCTCTCTTTGGCTCTGTCTGGCTCTGTTTGGATCTGTTCTGCTCTGTTTGTCTCTGTGTTGTCTCCGTTTCATTTTATTTCGCTCTGTTTGTCTCTGTTTGGTTCAGTTTGGCTCTGTTTGGCTCTGTTGTGCTCAGTTTTGCTCTGTTTGGCTCTGTTTGGCTATGTTCTGCTCTGTTTACCTCTGTTTGGCTCCGTTGCACTCTGTTTGGCTCTGTTTGGCTCTGTTTGGCTCTATTTGGCTCTGTTTGGCTCTGTTTGGCTCTGTTCCTCTCTGTTTGGCTCTGTGTGGTTCTGTTTGGATCTGTTTGTCTCTGTTGTGCTCTGTTTAGCTCTGTTTAGCTCTGTTGGGCTCTGTTGTGCTTTGTCTGGCTCTGTTTGCATCTGTTTTGCTCTGTTTTGCCTTGTTTGGCTCTGTATGGCTCCGTTTGGCTCTGTTTTGCTCTCTCTCACTCTGTTTTGCACCGTTTTTGCTCGTTTTTTGCTCTGTTGGGCTCTGTTTGTCTCTGTTTGGCTCTGGTTTGCTCTGTTTGCCTCTGTTTGGTTCTGTTTATCTCTGTCTGCTCTGTTTGGCTGTGTCTGGCTCTGCTATCCGCTGTTTGGCTCTGTTATCCTCTGTTTGGCCCCCTTTGGCTCTGTTTTTATCTGTATGGCTCTGTTTGGTCCTGTTTGGCTCTGTCTGGCTCTGTTTGTCTCTGTTGTCCTCTGTTTGGTTCTGTTTTGCTCCGTTTGGCTTTGTTTAGCTCTGTTTGGCTCTGTGTGGCTCTGTTTTGATCAATTTCACTCTGTTGCGCTCTGTTTGGCTCAGTTTGGCTCTGTTTGGCTCCGTACTGCTCTGTTTGGCTCCGTTTCAATCTGTTTGGCTCTGTTTGGATCTATTTGGCTCTGTTTGGCTCTGTTTTGCTCTGTTTGACTCTGTTCCGCTCTGTTTAGCTCTGTTTGGCTCTGTTCTCCTCTCTTTTCCGCTGTTTGGTTCTGTTTGGCTCTGTTATGCTCTGTTTGGCTCTGTTTGGATCTGTTTTGCTCTGTTTGACTCTGTTCCGCTCTGTTTAGCTCTGTTTGGCTCTGTTCTCCTCTCTTTTCCGCTGTTTGGTTCTGTTTGGCTCTGTTTTGCTCTGTTTGGCTCCGTTTGGCTCTGTTTTGCTCTGTCTCACTGTGTTTTGCTCCGTTTGGCTCTATTTGTCTCTGTTTGGCTCTGTCTGGCTCAGTTCGGAAAATGCTTTGCTCTGTTTGGCTCTGTTTGACTCTGTTTGGCTCTGTTGTGCTCTGTTTGCCTCTCTTTTGCTCTGTTTGGCTGTGTTCCGCTCTGTTTAGCTCTGTTTGGCTCTGTATTCCTCTCTTTTCCTCTGTTTGGTTCTGTTTGGCACTGTTATGCTCTGTTTGGCTCTGTGTGGCTCTGCTGTGCTCTGTTTCACTCTGTTTGGCTATGTTTGCCTCTGTGTGGCACTGTCTGGCTCTGTTCGGCTCTGTTTTGCGCTGTTTGGCTCTGTTTGGCTCTGTTTCGATCTGTTTGGCACTGTTTGGCTCTGTTGTGCTCTGTTTGGCTCTGTTCGGCTCTGATTGGCTCTGTTGTGCTCTGTTTGGCTTTGTTTGAATCTGTTTTGCTCTGTTTTGCTCTGTTTGGTTCTGGTTGTCTCTGTTTGGCTCTGTTGGGCTCTGTTTGCCTCTGTTTGGCTCTGTTTGGCTCTGTGTGGCTCTGATGTGCTATGTTTGGCTCTGTGTGGCTCTGTGTGTCTCTGTATGGCTCTGTTCTGCTCTGTTTGGATCTGCATTCCTCTGTTTGGCTCTGTTATCCACTGTTTGGCTCTGTTTTACTCTCTTTAGCTCTGTTTGGCTCTGTTTAGCACTGTCTAGCTCTGTTTGGCACTGTTGTCCTCTGTTTGGTTCTGCTTTGCTCTGTTTGGCTCTGTTGTGCTCTGTTTGGCTCTGTTTTGCTCTGTTTGGCTCTGTTTGGCTCTGTTTGGCTCTGTGTGACTCTGTGTGGCTCTGTTTGGCTCCGTTTCATTCTGTTTGGCTCTGTTCTGCTCTGTTTGGCTCTGTTCCGCTCTGTTTGGCTCTGTGTGGCTCTGTTTGGATCTGTTTGGCTCTGTTTGGCACTGTTTGTCTCTGTTGTGCTCTGTGTCGCTCTGTTTGGCTCTGTTTGGATCTGTTGTGCTTTGTTTGGCTCTGTTTGGATCTGTTTGGCTCTGTTTTGCCTTGTTTGGCTCTGTTTGGCTCCGTTTGGCTCCGTTTGGCTCTGTCTCACTCTGTTTTGCTCCGTTTTGCTCTGTTTATGGCTCTGTTTGGCTCTGTTTTTTTATGTTTGGCTCTCTTCTTCTCTGTTTGGATCTGCATTCTTCTGTTTGGCTCTGTTTTCCTCTGTTTGGCTCTGGTTTGCTCTGTTTGGCTCGATTTCGCTCTGTTTGGCTCCATGTGGCTCTGTTTGGCTCTGTTGTGCTCTGTTTGGCTCCGCATGGCTCTGTTTGGCTCTGTATTGCCATGTTTGGATCTGTTTGGCTCTGTTTGGCTCGGATTGAATCTGTTTGTCTCTGTTGTGCTCTGTTTGGCTCTGTTTGGCTCTGTTGTGCTCTGTTTTTTGGCTCTGTATTGGCTCTGTTTGGCTCTGTTTGGCTATTTTCTGCTCTGTTTCCCTCTGTTTGGCTCCGTTGCACTCTGTTTGGCTCTGTATGGCTCTGTTTGGCTCTATTTGGCTCTGTTTGCCTCTGATCCTCTCTGTTTGGCTCTGTGTGGCTCTTTATGGATCTGTTTGGCTCTGTTGCGCTCTGTTTGGCACTGTTTGGCTCTGTGAGGCTCTGTTGTGCTTTGTTTGGCTCTGTTTGGCTCTGTTTCGTTCTGTTTTGCTCTGTTTTGCTCTGTTTGGCTCTGTTTGGCTCTGTTTTGCTCTGTTACACTCGGTTTGGCTCTGTTTGGCTCTGTTTGGCTCTGTTTGAATCTGTTTTGCTCTGTTTTGCTCTGTTTGGTTCTGGTTGGCTCTGTTTGACTCTGTTTGGCTCTGTGTGGCTCTGTTTTGCTCTGTTTGGCTCTGTTTAGCTCTGTTTGGCTCTGTTTGGCTCTGTTTGGATCTGATGTGCTACGTTTGGCTCTGTGTGGCTCTGTGTGTCTCTGTTTGTCTCTGTTCTGCTCTGCTTGGATCTGCATTCCTCTGTTTGGCTCTGTTATCCTCTTTTTGGCTCTGTTTTACTCTCTTTGGCTTTGTTTGGCTCTGTTTGGCTCTGTCTGGCTCTGTTTGGCACTGTTGTCCTCTGTTTGGTTCTGTTTTGCTCCGTTCGGCTTTGTTTGGTTCTGTTTGGCTCTGTTATGCTCTGTTTGGCTCTGTTTGGCTCTGTGTGACTATGTGTGGCTCTGTTTGGCTCCGTTTCATTCTGCTTGGCTCTGTTTGGCTCTGTTTGGCTCTATTTGGCTCTGTATTGGCACTGTTTTGCTCTGTTTGGCTCTGTTCCGCTCTGTTTGCCTCTGTGTGGCTCTGTTTGGATCTGTTTGGCTCTGTTTGGCACTGTCTGTCTCTGTTGTGCTCTGTTTGGCTCTGTTGGGCTCTGTTTGGATCTGTTGTGCTTTGCTTGGCTCTCTTTGGATCTGTTTGGCTCTGTTTTGCCTTGTTTGGCTCTGTTTGGCTCCGTTTGGCTCTGTTTTGCTCTCTCTCACTCTGTTTTGCTCTGTTTTGCTCTGTTTTTGGCTCTGTTTGGCTCTGTTTGGCTCAGTTTTTTTCTGTTTGGCTCTCTTCTTCTCTGTTTGGATCTGCATTCCTCTGTTTGGCTCTGTTATCCTCTGTTTGGCTCTGGTTTGCTCTGTTTGGCTCGATTTCACTCTGTTTGGCTCAATGCGGCTCTGTTTGGCTCTGTTGTGCTCTGTTTGGCTCAGTATGGCTCTGTTTGGCTCTGTTGTGCTCTGTTTGGCTCTGTATTGGCTCTGTTTGGGTCTGTTTGGCTCTGTCTGGCTCTGTTTGGATCTGATCTGCTCTGTTTGTCTCTGTATTGGCTCCGTTTTATTTTATTTCGCTCTGTTTGTCTCTGTTTGGCTCTGTTTGGCTCTGTTATGTTCTGTTTGGCTCACTTTTGCTCTGTTTAGCTCTGTTACACTCTGTTTGGCTCTCTTTGGCTCTGTTTGGCTCGGATTGAATCTGTTTGGCTCTGTTGTGCACTGTTTGGCTCTGTTTGGCTCTGTTTGGCTCTGTTGTGCTCTGTTTGGTTCTGTATTGGCTCTGTTTGGCTCTGTTTGGCTCTGTCTGGCTCTGTTTGGATCTGTTCTGCTCTGTTTGTCTCTGTATTGGCTCCGTTTCGTTTTATTTCGCTCTGTTTGGCTCTGTTTGGCTCTGTTTGGCTCTCTTTTGCTCTGTTTGGCTCTGTTCCACTCTGTTTAGCTCTGTTTGGCACTGCTTTCCTCTGTTTTCCTCTGTTTGGTTCTGTTTGGCTCTGTTTTGCTCTGTTTTGCTCTGTTCCACTCTGTTTGGCTCTCTTAGGCTCTGTTGTGTTCTGTCTGGCTCTGTTTGGCTCTGTTTGGCTCAGTTTTGCTCTGTTTGGCTCCGTTTGGCTATGTTCTGCTCTGTTTACCTCTGTTTGGCTCCGTTTTACTGTGTTTGGCTCTGTATGGCTCTGTTTGGCTCTATTTGGCTCTGTTTGGCTCTGTTCCTCTCTGTTTGGCTCTGTGTGGCTCTGTTTGGATCTGTTTGGCTATGTTTGGCACCCTTTGTCTCTGTTGTGCTCTGTTTGGCACTGTTTTGCTCTGTGTGGCTCTGTTTTGCCCTGTTTGGCTCTGTTTGGCTCTGTTTCGTTCTGTTTTGCTCTGTTTTGCTCTGTTTGGCTCTGTTTGGCTCTGTTTTGCTCTGTAACACTCGGTTTGGCTCTGTTTGGCTCTGTTTGGCTCTGTTTGAATCTGTTTTGCTCTGTTTTGCTCTGTTTGGTTCTGGTTGGCTCTGTTTGGCTCTGTTTGGCTCTGTGTGGCTCTGTTTTGCTCTGTTTGGCTCTGTTTGGATCTGATGTGCTACGTTTGGCTCTGTGTGGCTCTGTGTGTCTCTGTTTGGCTCTGTTCTGCTCTGTTTGGATCTGCATTCCTCTGTTTGGCTCTGTTATCCTCTGTTTGGCTCTGTTTTACTCTCTTTTTCTCGGTTTGGCTCTGTTTGGCTCTGTCTGGCTCTGTTCGGCACTGTTGTCCTCTGTTTGGTTCTGTTTTGCTCCGTTTGGCTTTATTTGGCTCTGTTTGGCTCTGTCTGGCTCTGTTTGGCTCTGTTTGGCTCTGTTTGGCTCTGTGTGACTCTGTGTGGCTCTGTTTGGCTCCGTTTCATTCTGCGTGGCTCTGTTTGGCTCTATTTGGCTCTGTATTGGCACTCTTTTCCTCTGTTTGGCTCTGTTCCGTTCTGTTTGGCTCTGTGTGGCTCTGTTTGGATCTGTTTGGCTCTGTTTGGAACTGTCTGTCTCTGTTGTGCTCTGTTTGGCTCTGTTTGACTCTGTTTGGATCTGTTGTGCTTTGTTTGGCTCTGTTTGGATCTGTTTGGCTGTGTTTTGCCTTGTTTGGCTCTGTTTGGCTCCGTTTGGCTCTGTT
>NW_027600786.1:0-9730 GCF_964194155.1 Cetorhinus maximus | reverse complement strand
GGAATTCAGGATGCGGCGGGCGGGCGGGGCGGCCGCGGCGGGCGGGATTTGCGCCTCTTCTCCCTCCGTCTCTCTCTCTCTCTCTCTCTCTCTCCCCGCACACCCGGCGGCTCCTCACCCCTTCTCCGCCAAACCAGCCCAGGGGCGGGGCGGGGCATTGACTGCGCGATGGGCGGGGCTTTGGCCGGCCCCACCCCCTTTATAAATGCCAGCGGCTTCCCGCCCCGCCCCTTCCCATTGTGAGGTCACAACCCGATCCAGCCAATCAGGGGAGGGTTGGGGGGAGGAGCTGTGTGATGATTGGTTCAAGGGTTTGAGGGTGGGACCCGTGGGCTCGTGGGCGGTGTGGGGGGCGGGGCCCCCGGCGAGAACACGCCCCCACCCCTTGTGACATCACAAGGGGAGATTGGGGTGGGTGAGATGAGGGATTGGCAGTTTTTATTTGGTTGAGGGGTCCTCCTGCCCCTCTCCCCGCCCCCAACCACCCACCCCCCACCCCACCCACCCCCCATCACCGTCACTCACCCCCATCACCGTCACTCACCCCCATCACCGTCACTCACCCCCATCACCGTCACTCACTCCCATCACCGTCACTCACCCCCATCACCGTCACTCACCCCCATCACCGTCACTCACTCCCATCACCGTCACTCACCCGCATCACCGTCACTCACCCCCATCACCGTCACTCACCCCCATCACCGTCACTCACCCCCATCACCGTCACTCACCCACATCCCCGTCACTCACCCCCATCACCGTCACTCACCCCCATCACCGTCACTCACCCCCATCACCGTCACCCACATCACCGTCACTCACCCCCATCACCGTCACTCACCCACATCACCGTCACTCACCCCCATCACCGTCACTCACCCCCATCACCGTCACTCACCCACATCACCGTCACTCACCCCCATCACCGTCACTCACCCCCATCACCGTCACTCACCCCCATCACCGTCACTCACCCACATCACCGTCACTCACCCCCATCACCATCCGGCGCGTCAACCGACCCCAACCACGTGGCCGCTGTGCGAGATCCCATGGGTGGCAGGAGAGAGAGAGAGTTGGGGGGAGGGGGGGTATTTGTAGGGGGAGGGGAGAGAGACGGCCAGCGGGGTCATCCAGCCTGGCCGGAGGGAGGGAGGGAAGGTTGCTGGGCTGGGAACTCCAGAGGAATCTCGCCCTCCACGCGCGCCGCACTCCCCCACACAACAACACAAGGATTAGACCATAAAACACAGGGGCAGAAATGAGGCCATTCGGCCCATCCAGTCTGCTCCTGCCATTCAATCATGGCTGATAAGTTTCTCAACCCCATTCTCCCGCCTTCTCCCCGTAACCTTTGATCCCCTTACCAATCAAGAACCTATCTATCTCCGTCTTAAATACACTCAATGACCTGGCCCTCCACAGCCTTCTGTGGCAATGAATTCCATAGATTCACCACTCTCTCTGGCTAAAGAAGTTTCTCCTTATCTCTGTTCTAAAAGGCATTCCCTTTACTCTGAGGCTGTGCCCTCGGGTCCTAAATTCTCCTACTAATGGAAACATCTTCCCCCACGTCCACTCTATCCAGGCCTTTCAGTATTCTGTAAGTTTCAATCAGATCCCCCCTCATCCTTCTAAACTCCATCGAGCATAGACCCAGAGTCCTCAAACGTTCCTCATATGTTAAGCCTTTCGTTCCTGGGATCGTTCTCGTGAACCTCCTCTGGACCCTCTCCAAGGACAGCACATCCTTCCTGAGATACGGGGCCCAAAATTGCTCACAATATTCTCAATGTGGTCTGACCAGAGCCTTATAAAGCCTCAGCAGCACATCCCTGCTTTTATATTCTAGTCCTCTCCAAATAAATGCCAACATTGCATTTGCCTCCCTAACTATCGACTCAACCTGCAAGTTAACCTTAAGAGAATCCTGGACTAGGACTCCCAAGTCCCTTTGCACTCCAGATTTCTGAATTCTCTCCCCATTTAGAAAATAGTCTATGCCTCTATTCTTCCTCCCAAAGTGCATGGACCTCACACTTCCCCACGTTGTATTCCATCTGCCACTTCTTTGCCCATTCTCCTAACCTGTCCAAATCCTTCTGCAGCCTCCCCGCCTCCTCAATACTACCTGTCCCTCCACCTATCTGATACGTGTGACTCATGTGGGGCTTTGTAGACGTTGTCCTTCCTGCTAGTTTGGTGTAGAGGTGGTCAATCTTGGGGAATAGGGGTCCTGTGCAGTTTGGCTGCTCTGTTGACCGTTAGTTTACAGTCCCCCCCCACACACAGGACTGGTCTGGTTTAAGGACAGGGACTAGGTTGTGCTGCCCACTCTTGAGAACTGAACGGCTTTTCTGACCCCCCAACCCCACCTCACAGCCTCTCTGGCTGGCTCAGCTCAGCATCAACCTTCTCTCTCAGGGAGCTCAGCGCCGGTCTTGGCTTCAGGTAGGGAGGGGGTTGCTCCTGGGTCCACGTGAATCTGGGCCTGGAGGCTTTCGATTGTTCCCCCCAGTTCCCTGTCCTTGGAGACAGGCTCACATTTCTTTAGCAGCTCTGACAGTCACAGAGAGTCACAACTGGAGAGTTTCGGACCAGTTTAATTTCACCCCTTTCAACCAACCACCCCCGAGATCAAATAGCAAAGGAAAAGTACAGCACAGGAACAGGCCCTTCGGCCCTCCAAGCCTGCGCCCATCACATTGCCCGTCAAACTAAAACATTTCGCACTTCCCAGGGTCGGTATCCCCTCTATTCCCATCCTATTCATGGATTGCTCATGCTGCCTCTTAAACCCCACTATCGTACCTGCTTCCACCACCTCCTCTGGCAGCGAATTCCCTCTGTGTAAAAAACTGACCCCCGCACATCATCCTCTATAGTTTCCTCCTCTCACCTTAAATCTATGTCCCCCTAGTCATTGACTCTCCCACCCTGGGAAAAAGCTCCTGACTATCTTACTCTGTCGAAAGGCTTGGTCCTTCATCTCCTGCCCCCATCACTGAGAGTTGTGTCGATCGGTGTCGATAATGAACAGTTTTCTCTGCTGATACCTTTATCCTGGACTCCTTCGCCTGTGAACCTTTCCGACTGGCCAGATGTTTGTTCCAGATGTAACTGTCGATCACCTTTATTTAAATATCGGAAAGCGTGTTCCCTGAAAACACACGTGTGTCTACTTCCGTTCCTCAGGGGTTTACCGGTCACTGGCGCTGGGACAAGAATTGCCTCTGTCTCTCCAGCTTTGGTGTTGAATAAGGAATGAATGTCAGGATTGGTTGTTTCTGGCTCTGCTACGCTGTAGACTTCATTGAACGGCGATAGTTGCCTGGGAGCCTGTTTAAATCTCCCTTTGCAATGTTTCATTAGGTGTCCGCTCCTGGGGCTAAAACAACCCTCCACCTTTTTCAATGGCCGGTCGCTCGGAGTTTTGCTGGTGTCCAAGTCGGTGAAAAACCGTTTCACATTTTTGCTGCTTTCATTTCGCATTAGTCCCTTCAAACTCCCCGAGATCTCACTCTCTGTCCCTTTAACCTCCCCGTGATCTCACTCTCAGTCCCTTCAAACTCCCCGAGATCTCACTCTCAGTCCCTTCAAACTCCCCGAGATCTCACTCTCAGTCCCTTTAACCTCCCCATGATCTCACTCTCTGTCCCTTTAACCTCACCGTGATCTCACTCTCTGTCCCTTCAAACTCCCCGAGATCTCACTCTCAGTCCCTTCAAACTCCCCGTGATCTCACTCTCAGTCCCTTTAACCTCCCCATGATCTCACTCTCAGTCCCTTTAACCTCACCGTGATCTCACTCTCTGTCCATTTAACCTCACCGTGATCTCACTCTCTGTCCCTTTAACCTCCCCGTGATCTCACTCTCAGTCCCTTTAACCTCACCGTGATCTCACTCTCTGTCCCTTTAACCTCCCCATGATCTCACTATCTGTCGCTTTAACCTCGCCCTGATCTCACTCTCTGTCCCTGTAACTGTCCCCGTGATCTCACTCTCTGCCCCTATAACCTCCCCATGATCTCACTCTCTGTCGCATTAACCTCGCCCTGATCTCACTCTCTGTCCCTGTAACTGTCCCCATGATTTCACTCTCAGTCCCTTCAAACTCCCCGAGATCTCACTCTCTGTCCCTTCAAACTCCCCGTGATCTCACTCTCAGTCCCTTTAACCTCCCCGTGATCTCACTCTCAGTCCCTTTAACCTCCCCGTGATCTCACTCTCTGTCCCTTCAAACTCCCCGAGATCACACTCTCAGTCCCTTCAAACTCCCCGTGATCTCACTCTCAGTCCCTTCAAACTCCCCGTGATCTCACTCTCAGTCCCTTCAAACTCTCCGTGATCTCACTCTCAGTCCCTTCAAACTCCCCGAGATCTCACTCTCAGTCCCTGTAACCTCACCGTGATCTCACTCTCTGTCCCTTTAACCTCCCCGTGATCTCACTCTCAGTCCCTTTAACCTCACCGTGATATCACTCTCAGTCCATTTAACCTCCCCGAAATCTCACTCTCTGTTCCTTCAAACTCCGCGAGATCACACTCTCAGTCCCTTCAAACGCCCCATGATCTCACTCTCAGTCCCTTCAAACTCCCCGAGATCTCACTCTCAGTCCCTGTAACCTCACCGTGATCTCACTCTCTGTCCCTTTAAACACCCGGTGATCTCACTCTCTGTCCCTTTAACCTCCCCGTGCTCTCACTCTCTGTCCCTTTGACCTCCCTGTAATCTCACTCTCTGTCCCTTTAACCTCCCCGTGCTCTCACTCTCTGTCCCTTTGACCTCCCCGTAATCTCACTCTCTGTCCCATTAAACTCCCCGTGATCTCACTCTCTGTCCCATTAAACTCGCGGTGAACTCACTCTCTGTCCCTTTAACCTCCCCGTGATCTCACTCTCTCTCCCTTTAACTTCCCCGTGACCTCACTCTCATTCCTATTAACCTCCCCGTGATCTCACTCTCTGTCCCTTTAGCCTCTCCGTCATCTCACTCTCTGTCCCTTTAACCTCCCTGTGATCTCACTCTCTGTCCCTTTTACCTCCCTGTGATCTCACTCTGCCCCTTTAATCTTCCCGTGATCCCACTCTCTATCCCTTTAATCTCCTCGTGATCTCACTATCTGTCCCTTTAAACTCCCCGTATTCTCACTCTCTGTCCCTTTAACCTCCCCGTGATCTAACTCTCTGTTTCTTTAACATCCCCGTGATCTCACTCTCTGTCCCTTTAACCTCCCCGTGATCTCAATCTCTGTCCCATTAACGTCCCAGTGATCTCACTCTATCCATTTAATCTTCCCGTGATCTCAATCTTTGTCCATTTAACCTGCCCGTGATCTCACACTCTGTCCCATTAACCTCCCTGTGATCTCATTCTTTGTCCCTTTCAGCTCCCCGTGATCTTACTCTCTGTCCCTTTAACATCCACGTGAAATAACTCTCTGTCACATTAATCTCCCCGTGATCTCACTCTCTGTCGCTTTAACCTCCCCGTAATCTCTCTCTGTCCCTTTAACCTCCCTGTGATCTCACTCTCTGTCCCGTTAACCTCCCCGTGACCTAAATCTCTGTCCCTTTAACTTCCAAGTGATCTCACTCTCTGTCCCTTTTACCTCCCCGTGATCTCACTCTGTCCCTTAAATCTTCCCGTGATCTCACTCTCTGTCCCTTTAAACTCCCCGTGATCTCACTCTCTGTCCCTTTAACCTCCCCGTGATCTCTGTCTTTCTCTTTAAACTCCCCGTGTTCTCACTCTCTGTCCCTTTAACCTCCCCGTGATCTAACTCTCTGTCCCTTTAACATCCCCGTGATCTCGCTCTCTGTCCCTTTAACGTCCCAGTGATCTCACTCTATCCATTTAATCTTCCCGTGATCTCAATCTCTGTCCATTTAACCTGCCCGTGATCTCACACTCTGTCCCTTTAACCTCCACGTGAACTAACTCTCTGTCACATTAATCTCCCCGTGATCTCACTCTCTGTCGCTTTAACCTCCCCGTAATCTCTCTCTGTCCCTTTAACCTCCCCGTGATCTCACTCTCTGTCCAGTTAAACTCCCTGTGACCTAAATCTCTGTCCCATTAACTTCCCAGTGATCTCACTCTCTTTCCCTTTAGCCTCCCCGTGATCTCGCTCCCTGTCCCATTAGCCTCCCCGTGAACCTAATCTCTTTCCCTTAAAAGTCCCAGTGATCTCACTCTGTCCCTTTAACCTCCCGTGATCTCAATCTCTGTCCCTTTAACGTCCCAGTGATATCACTCTGTCCACTTAATCTTCCCATGATCTCACTCTCTGTCCATTTAACCTCCCCGTGATCTCACTCTCTATCCCTTTAACCTCCCCGTGATCTCACTCTCTTTCACTTTAGACGCCCCGTGATCTCAATCTCTGTCCCTTTAAACACCCAGTAATCTCACTCTCAGTCCCTTTAACCTTCCCGTGATCTCACTCTCTGTCCCTTTAAACACCCGGTGATCTCACTCTCTGTCCCTTTAACCTCCCCGTGCTCTCACTCTCTGTCCCTTTGACCTCCCTGTAATCTCACTCTCTGTCCCTTTAACCTCCCCGTGCTCTCACTCTCTGTCCCTTTGACCTCCCCGTAATCTCACTCTCTGTCCCATTAAACTCCCCGTGATCTCACTCTCTGTCCCATTAAACTCGCGGTGATCTCACTCTCTGTCCCTTTAACCTCCCCGTGATCTCACTCTCTCTCCCTTTAACTTCCCCGTGACCTCACTCTCATTCCTATTAACCTCCCCGTGATCTCACTCTCTGTCCCTTTAGCCTCTCCGTCATCTCACTCTCTGTCCCTTTAACCTCCCTGTGATCTCACTCTCTGTTCCTTTTACCTCCCCGTGATCTCACTCTGCCCCTTTAATCTTCCCGTGATCCCACTCTCTATCCCTTTAATCTCCTCGTGATCTCACTATCTGTCCCTTTAAACTCCCCGTATTCTCACTCTCTGTCCCTTTAACCTCCCCGTGATCTAACTCTCTGTTTCTTTAACATCCCCGTGATCTCACTCTCTGTCCCTTTAACCTCCCCGTGATCTCAAACTCTGTCCCATTAACGTCCCAGTGATCTCACTCTATCCATTTAATCTTCCCGTGATCTCAATCTTTGTCCATTTAACCTGCCCGTGATCTCACACTCTGTCCCATTAACCTCCCTGTGATCTCATTCTTTGTCCCTTTCAGCTCCCCGTGATCTTACTCTCTGTCCCTTTAACATCCACGTGAAATAACTCTCTGTCACATTAATCTCCCCGTGATCTCACTCTCTGTCGCTTTAACCTCCCCGTAATCTCTCTCTGTCCCTTTAACCTCCCTGTGATCTCACTCTCTGTCCCGTTAACCTCCCCGTGACCTAAATCTCTGTCCCTTTAACTTCCAAGTGATCTCACTCTCTTTCCCTTTAGCCTCCCCGTGATCTCACTCCCTGTCCCATTAGCCTCCCCGTGATCTCACTCTCTGTCCCTTTAAACTTCCCGTGATCTCACGCTCTGACCCTTTAACCTCCTCGTGATCTCACTCTCTGTCCCTTTAACCTCCCCGTGATCTCACTCTCTGACCCTTTAACTTCCCCGTAATCTCACTCTCTGTCCCTTTAACCTCCCCGTAATCTCACTCTCTGTCCCTTTAAGCTTCCCGTGATCACACTCTCTGTCCCTTTAACCTCCCCGTGATCACACTCTCTGTCCTTTTAACCTCCCCGTGATCACACTCTCTGTCCCTTTAACCTCCCCGTGATCTCACCCTCTGACCCATTAACCTCCTCGTGATCGCACTCACTGTCCCTTTAACCTCCCCGTGATCTCACTCTCTGTCCCTTTTACCTCCCCGTGATATCACTCTGTCCCTTTAATCTTCCCGTGATCTCACTCTCTATCCCTTTAATCTCCTCGTGATCTCGCTATCTGTCCCTTTAATCTCCCCGTGATCTCACTCTCTGTACCTTTAACCTCCCCGTGATCTCTGTCTTTCCCTTTAAACTCACCGTGTTCTCACTCTCTGTCCCTTTAAACTCACCGTGATATAACTCTCTGTCCCTTTAACCTCCCCGTGATCTCACTCTCTGTCCCATTAACCTCCCCTTGATCTCACTCACTGTCCCCTTAACTTTCCCGTGATCTCACTCTCTATCACTTTAACCTCACCGTGATATCACTCTCTGTCCCTTTAACCTCCCTGTGATCTCACTCTCTGTCCCGTTAATCTCCGCGTGATTTCTCTCACTATCCCTTAAAACTCCCCTTAATATCACTCTCTGTCCCTTTAACCTCCCCGTGATCTCACTCTCTGACCCTTTAACCTCCCCGTGATCTCAATCTCTGTCCCTTTAACCTCCCAATGATCTCAATCTCTGTCCCATTAACCTCCCCGTGAACTTACTCTGTCCCTTTAACCTGCCCGTGATCTCACTCTCTCTCCCTTTATCCAGCCCCTGATCTCACTCTCTGTCCCTTTAACCACTCCGTGATCTCACTCTCTGTCCCTTTAACTTCCTCATGATCTAGCTCTCCGTCCCTTTAACCGCCCCGTGATCTCACTCTCTGTCCCTTTAAACTCCCCGTGAACCCAATCTCTTTCCCTTAAAAGTCCCAGTGATCTCACTCTGTCCCTTTAACCTCCCGTGATCTCAATCTCTGTCCCTTTAACGTCCCAGTGATATCACTCTGTCCACTTAATCTTCCCATGATCTCACTCTCTGTCCATTTAACCTCCCCGTGATCTCACTCTCTGTCCCTTTAACCTCCCCGTGATCTCACTCTCTTTCACATTAGACGCCCCGTGATCTCAATCTCTGTCCCTTTAAACACCCAGTATTCTCACTCTCAGTCCCTTTAACCTTCCCGTGATCTCACTCTCTGTCCCTTTAAACACCCGGTGATCTCACTCTCTGTCCCTTTAACCTCCCCGTGCTCTCACTCTCTGTCCCTTTGACCTCCCTGTAATCTCACTCTCTGTCCCTTTAACCTCCCCGTGCTCTCACTCTCTGTCCCTTTGACCTCCCCGTAATCTCACTCTCTGTCCCATTAAACTCCCCGTGATCTCACTCTCTGTCCCATTAAACTCGCGGTGATCTCACTCTCTGTCCCTTTAACCTCCCCGTGATCTCACTCTCTCTCCCTTTAACTTCCCCGTGACCTCACTCTCATTCCTATTAACCTCCCCGTGATCTCACTCTCTGTCCCTTTAGCCTCTCCGTCATCTCACTCTCTGTCCCTTTAACCTCCCTGTGATCTCACTCTCTGTCCCTTTTACCTCCCCGTGATCTCACTCTGCCCCTTTAATCTTCCCGTGATCCCACTCTCTATCCCTTTAATCTCCTCGTGATCTCACTATCTGTCCCTTTAAACTCCCCGTATTCTCACTCTCTGTCCCTTTAACCTCCCCGTGATCTAACTCTCTGTTTCTTTAACATCCCCGTGATCTCACTCTCTGTCCCTTTAACCTCCCCGTGATCTCAATCTCTGTCCCATTAACGTCCCAGTGATCTCACTCTATCCATTTAATCTTCCCGTGATCTCAATCTTTGTCCATTTAACCTGCCCGTGATCTCACACTCTGTCCCATTAACCTCCCTGTGATCTCATTCTTTGTCCCTTTCAGCTCCCCGTGATCTTACTCTCTGTCCCTTTAACATCCACGTGAAATAACTCTCTGTCACATTAATCTCCCCGTGATCTCACTCTCTGTCGCTTTAACCTCCCCGTAATCTCTCTCTG